>NC_056728.1:1073990993-1073995993 GCF_019279795.1 Protopterus annectens | reverse complement strand
TTCTAGCTTATCAGTGGGAGTGGTAAGCACTAGGTAACCTATCTACCACAGGAGGAGTGGTTTCTGGCCCAGAAATTATAGTTTAGTGGCCATTTGGGAAGCTTTCCATCTCTTTCAACCTTCTGATTTAAAAGTCTGTGTTTGCGCTTGTTTCCTGCCTTTCCTGTTACTAGTCTTGCCTAGGTACAGATCTGCTGTATCCAGGACTCTTTGTAAGCTTCTGAGCCCCCAAACCTTTCCGTGTTGGAGGGAAGCCTTCTAGCTTATCAGTGGGAGTGGTAAGCATCAGGTAGCCTATTTACCACAAGAGGAGTGGTCCCTGGCCCAGAAATTGTAGCTATTGGCTGATTGAGCAGTTTATTTTCCATTTCTTTCAACTTTCTGGTTTGAAAGCCACACTTGTGCCCGTTTCCCGCCTTTCCTATAACTAGCCTAGTCCGGTTACAGAGTTGCTGTATCCAGGATTGTTAGTAAGCTTCTGAGCCCCCCAAGCCTTTCTGTGTTGGAGGGAAGCCTTCTAGCTCATCAGTGGGAGTGGTAAGCACTAGGTAGCCTATCCTCCACAGGAAGAGTGAGTTTTGGCCCAGAAATTGTAGTTTATTTAGCCCAGAAATTGTATTTTATTTGGCCGTTTGGGCAGTTTTTCATCTCTTTCAACTTGCTGGTTTAAAAGCCTATGTTTGTACTTGTTCCCTGCCTTTCCTGTAACTAGTCTAGTCCAGGTACAGATTTGGTGTATCCAGGACTCTTTGTAAGCTTCTGAGCCCCCCAAGCTTTTCTGTGTTGGAGGGAAGTCTTCTAGCTTATCAGTGGGAGTGGTAAGCATTAGGTAGCCTATCTACCACAAGAGGAGTGGTTCCTGGCCCAGAAATTGTAGTTATTGGTCGTTTGGGCAGTTTTTTTTTCCATCTCTTTCAACGTTCTGGTTTAAAAGCCACACTTGCACTTGTTTCCCACCTTTCCTGTAACTAGCCTAGTCCAGATACAGAGTTGCTATATCCAGGACTGTTGGTAAGCATCTGAGCCCCGCAAGCCTTTCTGTGTAAGAAGAAAGCCTTCTAGCTTATCAGTGGGAGGGGTAAGCACTAGGTAGCCTGTCTACCAGGAGAGGAGAGGTTCTTGGCCCAGAAATTGTAGTTTATTGACCATTTGGACAGTTTGTCCGTCTCTTCCAACTTTCTGGTTTAAAAGTCCACATCTGTTCTTGTTTCCCATCTTTCCTGTAACTAACCTACTGGGTAGCACTAAAAAGCCTTAAACTGATACAAGCCTTCTAGCTTAGAAGAGAGACTTTGGAGTGATTAAGTATCAGTTTTCTGTACTTTCTTGCTGTACTTAATTGTTTTCCGCCTAAACGCAGATTTCCCAGTGTTTATTGTGATTTAAAAGCTTGTTTTTTTCACATACTGTACTTATTTGACTGCCTGCACTTTTAAAAAGTTGTTTTTGTTTAAATAATTTGTTTAACTGTTGTAGGCTACACACTAAAGTGCGATAGCATTTTCTGATCGTTTTTAGTCGTTTAAAGCTGTTTTAAGTGTATTTTTTTTACTGTTTTTTGCCTTAGTTTTTCACAAAAATAAAAAAAAAAATTCCTGGTTTCCCACCTTTCTAAGCTAGTATAGTCCAGTTTTCAGGCTAGTACTGAATTCAGGGCTATGATACTAGTTTCTGAGTTGCCCATACCTTACTTGGATAGAAGAAAGTTTCTCTGTTCACCTCTGAGAGAGGGGAGCTTCGAGCAACCTATCTGTCCCTGGAGGAGTGGTGCCAGCCCAGAAGTTAGTAGTTTATTGGCCATTTTGGGCTAATTTCTATCTCATTAATTTCACTACTATACAAACCGCGTTTGCACGGTTTTGCGCACCTGGCAGTGCTGGTTAGCTACGGTTAAATTATTCCCGGCTCCATTAAGTCTCCTCTTCAGTTTTTCCCTTGAAACTAGTCTAACTCTCAACCTAAGCACTCAAAAAGCATTTTACACCCCAGCACTTGCCCAGACCTAATAGCAAGCACTAATATACCCTGACACGGATTACCCAGCAGGGCAAGGTTCTTTATTCACCCCTCACCAACCAAGCGACTAAGCAGCTCACCCTACTATTCAGGCATGACCAAAGGGCAACTTCAGGTGCACTCTCTAGTCCAGCTGGTGAATCTGGGTATCCTGAGGCAATGTTACAACTGCCTCATGTACACAGACAACCCTCTCCTCCTACCACAAAACACTAACATATGTGAGAGATGCAATTATACAGCCAAACTGGAAGCTAAGCTGTCTCCACCAAAGACTGGAACAGACAGTCAAGAAGAGAAGGTTAACACTTGCACAACACCTCATGCCACACACAGACCTACTAAAACAGCACTGGCAAAAAATACACATAAATACACAAAATCATACTCAGAGGCTCTAAATAAAAACCTGCAAAAGCATCAGAGACCTCCAAAGCAGACACCCAAACAACCTGCACTTCCCTTCACAAACAAGACAACACATAAAACACAAAATCAGTGTGCCGTGCAATCACAACCCTTAAAGTGAAATAACATACCTAACACACTAGTAATAAGTGACTCTATAGTCAGGCACACTGACATCCCACTCATTAGGCTGGACAAGCAGAAGGTTACTGTTAGCTGCCTGTCGGGAGCTATAATCCGCCACATAACACAAGCACTCAGGTCACACCAGAACAAGTACAAATATGACTCTGTCGTTGTTCATGCTGGTGTGAATAACCTGAGACGTACGTCCCTGGACTACATGAAAAGAGACATGGAAGAGCTCTCTGATCATGCAGCCCAGGCTGGTATGACCCTGACCCTGAGTAGCATCCTGCCCTCACCAAGAATGATACCTCAGTATAAAGAAAAAAATGATCAATTTCAACAATTGGCTAAGCATCTGGTGTCATTCAAAGGGGATCCAGTGTCTACCAGCCCAGGATGACATGCTCGACAAGCCGCGTTGCTTCACAAGAGACGGCTTGCACCGGTCACCCCTAAGCTTTCGAATACTGGCCAAGGCTCTTGCTGCCCCCATAGTGCCTTTTTTAGGCAAGGCTCAAAAGTCAAACCCACCTCCATAAACAGCACAATTAACAAAAAACTGAGGGTTATGCTACTCAGTGCCAGGAGTTTAAATCTCAAAATGCACGCGCTCGAAGCACTCCTCAGTATGGAGAACATCGACATCTGTGCAGTAACCGAAACCTGGTTCAAGGCTCCAGAGAGCACCCCAGCACTACCAGGCTACAACTCATACCACACGTTTCGGCCACAGAACACGGACCGAAACACAAAAGGATGGGGTGTATCCATATTCATCAAGGATACCTACACACCTCCAGGTTAGTGGCCCAGCATGATACCTCTGAGACCATCCATGTGCAACTAACATCGGGAAAATCTGCAATGCAAATTGTGGCCTGCTACAGATCACCCTCCATGACCCAGGACCACCACTCCACCTTTCCAGAGACACTGGAAAACATGAAGGTCCTACCGAATGCCCTGATATTGGGCAATTTCAATTACCCTACCATTCATTGGGAATACTACTTGAGTACAAATTCCCAGGATCAGTGCTTCCTGGAATTCATCAACTCAAATGCCCTGGATCAGCTGGTAAACTCCCCTACCAGAGGTGAAAACATATTGGACCTGGTCATCACCAACATGGGCGACATGTGTTCCACACTGGAGGTCAACCCGTCACTGGTTAGATCAGACCATAAACTAATCACTCTGGATGTCCACACCCCACCACCATCCCCAACTATGGAAACCACAGTAAAAAACTTTTCTACACAAACTTCACCTTACTTAAGACAGAGGTGGTAAGTTTCACAGCCCCCACGCTAAAGGATAACGCTGCCCAAGATGCAGAAACCTTTACAAATGCACTCTATGAGCACCTATAAGGATGCATGGATTGTGCCATCCCTAGCAAAACCAAGACTCACTCCTCTAGGGGAAGGAAACCAGTTTGGTGGACCCCTGCAATAAACAGGCTATACAATAGAAGGAGGAAACTAGTTTAGAAAAAAAGCAAATCCCAAGAAGGAAAGACATCCCTGATCAGTATCAGTAAGAAACTAAGGTCCCTCATGAAATCATCCAAGGCTAACTTCGAAAGAAAAATAACCAAGGATTCAAAAGATAACCACAAAGCCTTCTTTAGCTATATTAAGAATCTAAGTGGCAACTCACAGATATGCACTGAACTAGTGCAAAATGGCACAAAATATACTGAACCTACCGATATTGCCAACATCCTGGCAGATAAATTCAGTGCAAACTTCACCCCCTCTCACCTCCAAAAGGGCCCACAACAATATCGGAAAAGTGTAGTGTCCCAAAAATCACAGACGCACAGGTGAAAACAGCCCTTTCAAAAGCCAAAAACACAGCGTCAATGGGACCAGATGGTGTCCCAGGCTGCGTCTTGCATAAACTACAGAACGAACTAACCCCCCACCTAAACACGCTGTTTAACCTCAGCCTCTCCACAGGCTACATGCCCATAGAATGGTGCACAGCAATGGTTATTCCTCTCCACAAAGGAGGGGCCACAACTGCCCATGGGTAACTATTGCCCCATAAGCCTGACTAGCCTGGTCTGCAAGGTTATGGAGCGCATCATCATGGAACTTATTAACAAAGACATTGGGAACCTCCAAACCCTTGACCCGACCCAGTTTGGCATTGTTAAGCGCAGATCATGCCTACTAAACCTGGTTGACTTCTTCAGGACAGTCACCAAGGCCACAGATGAGGGGAAAGTGGTAAACAGCCTACCTTGACCTCGCCAAGGCTTTTGACACCATTCCCCACTCAGGTATTACAGGAAAAACTCACCAGCCTGAACATAAACCCCTACATCACAAGATGGGTTGCCAACTGGCTTACAGACAGAACTCACACGGTAAGAATAGCGGGCTCCAGGTCCGTATCTAAACCAGTCACAAGTGGTGTCCCACAAGGCTTGGTCCTGG
>NC_056728.1:1073938493-1073988493 GCF_019279795.1 Protopterus annectens | reverse complement strand
AGGCATTACAACTGGTTTCTCTGGTACCATTGATAAAACTTAACTATAACAGTATACAATGTCCACAACTGTGGCAGGTTAGCGCGTAGGTTCAAAAAGATGCTGAAAATAATCTTGAACAAAGATAAACCACAGCGTTAGCAGGAACTAATCACCAACTGAAAAAATCCAAAGGAAAATGATGTAAAAACTCCAGCTTTAATACAAAATAGACAGGAAAACAGACAGGATGAGCACTTTCGCTATGTAGCTTCTTCAGATCCAACACATACTCAATAAAAGTCTCTGTAATATATACTTCTCTAAGTACTCTAATTAAGTACTTAAGCAATTTATTAATTATAGCTTTTAAAAAGACATTGCATAAAATCATCATATATATATATATATATATATATATATATATATATATATATATATATATATATATATGCTAATTCAAGCACTTATAAACACATAAAAACATTGCTTAAAGCATGCTTAATAAAATGTGCTAAATAAAAATACACAATATGAACATATAAAAAATTATAGCGAAAGCGCTCATCCTGTCTGTTTTCCTGTCTATTTTGGATTAAAGCTGGAGTTTTTACATCATTTTCCTTTGGATTTTTTCAATTGGTGATTAGTTCCTGCTAATGCTGTGGTTTACCTTTGTTCAAGATTATTAACTATAACAGTGTTGAATAAATGATGACAAACAAAACTAAACTGTAGGGAAATATATAAAAGTAAAATCCAATGCACAAGAAGATTCACACGCATGTATCACAAAGGTCCTACGCAACACTAACAACTAAACAGAATGTGGAACAGGGCAGAGAGGAAGCCTTGCTCAATCCTACTTGAACAGAAAGACACCTGCATTTATTCCTTGCAAGGAAGACACCACTACTTTTGCAAATTCTACCTAAGAGAATAAATGCATGAAAAGGGTAACCCCAAATGTTATGATTTACTGTCACAATGATTCTCCACAAAGTAGATGAGGCACATCTGCCATGTCCAATTTAGTTTTGAGTTCAGCCTGCAAGATTAAGGATAAAGAGAATAAAGGCATAATAGAGGTCTTGAGTTGAAGGATAGGAGAAGGTATTCAACTTCATCCTCAAGGCTGGTGGCAAAGAGATCAAACCGCAGATGCTTATGTACTGTAAACAGAGCCATTAAAGGAGTTCTCCATCAAGATTATAATTTAGCATTGAGGAGGATTAAAGCTTTGAATTATTAATGAGCTTCATTGTGAAGTTTTTTATTTGATTTCTTCAGTCTCTACTTGGCTGTTGTGTAAATCTGAGCAAGTCAATCAACCACACTGTGCACCTGGGGCGCCCAAGAAAATGCACTTATGCACAGTGGGCTCACCTGGTTAACAAAAAAATAAAATTAAAAATGAAAAACTAATTTGAACAGAAGCACTAGCCTTGTAGTAGTTGTTGGGTCAGTGATGGTAACATGCTGTTTAAAAGTTCTGCTACAGAATTTTTCTTGCTTGGTAGAAGATTACCTGTACTTTTAAGCTGTGGTTCAGTAACCACTTCTAAATGATCAAGGTCTATCTGCAGAGTATGTATTTTGTGATGGTCTTCTTTTTATGTACTCAATCTATTGTTTTTATCACTTGTGACATAGGCAAATTTGCAATGAAACTGTATTAACAAATTAACAAACATTATACTTCACATATACTACTATATATCATATAACCTAAGCAACATTACATAAACTATTCAATTCCTGCCCTTTTTTTTAAACAAGAAACATCTTGATTAAACCATCACTTACAACATAAGCAATCATACATTTATATAACCGAAAACAAACCACACTGACACAATGCTAGTTGCAAGCATTTTTACATCACAAACCATACTGACACTCCCAGTTGCAAACATTATACATCTCTTATAATCTACCCTATCATTTTCAAACATTACATAGCTCATTTAAGTCCTACCTTCTTTTAAACCTCATTCCTCCCCTGTATGTATTGTTCCACAATTCCCATTTTTCCTTTGCAGTTTGCTCCTACCCTTTTCTAAATATCTCAATTCCAGTTGTTTTCCCTCTATTATATTCACTACTTCTAATATAGTTGGTTAAGACTACATCTGTAGGACTCCTGGTTGAAGTATCTTCTGCTTAGCCTTCACAGCCAGGGTTACTATTTTCATTTCTATCACTGAAGACAAACAAACCTCAACACAGATGCCCTCGGTATACCAGTAAGGCAACGTCAGGAATCCCTTTTCTCTTACCCGTTTCTTTGGGAGGCATCTAAAATACCAGTAGCAAAATCTCCTTCTTCTGGTTTAAGTCGCTCTGGGAGAGTAGTGAGAGATCTAGGCCTAGCAGTATCTTCTTCACATTTGCTAGTCTTGTCCCTGTCCTTGCATTTCTGGAACTTTTGACTTAGAACTCTCCTGCCTATTATCTCTTTCTCCAGACAACAGACTGTTAATTGCAGCTTTGTTATATCTATCCTTAATGTTTCTTTTTTCAAATGATTTGCATATTTCAGTCAATAGATAGATAAAAGTTCTAAACCTAAGCATTCTAGACAGTGTATGTACAGATGTGCTGGGGGAATTTTGTGTGTACACTGCTCACAGGTTCAAAACCCAGAGTGACCTAACATCTGAAAAACAAAATCCTAGACAGTTGGGAAGTTATCATAATGGTTTAATTGTTTACCTTAGAAACACAAGGTGCCGTGTTTGATTCTCACATGGGGTAGTTGGCTGAATAATAAGCAAGCAAACCAAAATAAAAATCTAACTAACACCTCAAACAACTGTATTTTTTTCAAAAATGGAAAAACAGCCCAAAGGATTAACAATCAAGCAATACTGGATAAATGTTACCTTAAGCTAGGAAAAAAAAAAACACCAGCAACTATTTGACAGAAAAAAAGCAAAAACTAACTACAAGAAACAAGGAAGCATGAACAAAGAATGTTTATAGGACAGCCATGGGGTGGGGACAGCAAGATAAACTTAAATCAAAAAAAAAAAAAAAAAACTTTTCTGATCATCTAAATGTTTTAGTTCTATCTAGACAGAAACGTAATTGCCTGTGTACATCTAGTAGGTGCAGGTAGTACTCGCCTTTATCTGAAAAAATTGGGAAGAATACAGGCAAGTCTATGGATTAATTGATATTGGTCTCTGATATCACTTTAGGAAGGAAAGTTGGGTTTGCTCTGAGTGATATTCTGTCGTTATGGAAAACTAAATACAGAGCTTTAGAACATAAAGCCTCTAAGTCGGAGACTCACCTCACCAGCTATGAGAAGTAATGTCTTCCAAGAAAAGAATTTTAAATCACAAGGCACTGCAGGTTCAAATGGAGATGAATAAGTGACTGTAACACAAGGATCAGGTCCAAGGATAGGATTTTTGAAAGGGGGCTTCAAGAGGATTGTGCCCTTAAGAAAAACTTACAAAGTCTGTGAGAATTAAGGGCTGATCCCCAATGCTGTTACGGAAATTTGAAAGAGCTGCTAAGATAACCTTAATTGTAGAAG
The DNA here is from genome assembly GCF_019279795.1 of Protopterus annectens. Taxonomy (NCBI): domain Eukaryota; kingdom Metazoa; phylum Chordata; order Ceratodontiformes; family Protopteridae; genus Protopterus; species Protopterus annectens. The sequence continues at coordinate 1,073,984,967 of NC_056728.1, read as the reverse complement.
CAGAAGCCCCTTTACTAAAGATGGCAGCTAGAAAAACTCCAGAATTGTTCTACTGGCGCTGAAAAGGGATCCAGGCCATTGTCAGAAGCCCAAATAGAAAATCTTTTCCATTTACTAAGGTAGAAATTCCTGGTGGATGGCTTATGGGAAGCCAACAAAATGTATCATATGGGTGAAGGAATGCCATTATGCCTGGTGACTAACAGAACTGTAGAAACCAAGCAGTTAGCTTGGGAAGCACTAGTCTCTGGGGCTGGGACAAGAGATCCAGAACTGGGTCCAGAGTCCATGGGAGATGTAGCAGATGAGGCCAGAAGAAGGGAAACCATGTTTGTCGAGGCCAGTAAGGAGCAATGAGGATCCCTTTGCTTCTCAACCGAGCTGCTTTCTTGAGAAAAAGAGGAATCAAGGGAAAGGCATAAAGGAGACCCGGGGTACAATCATGGAGAACAGTGTGGAGAGGGGGAATTAGGGCAAAGTAGCTTCTGCACTTGTTGTTCAGGGGTGAAGGAGGAGTTCAGAGACCACTCATGAGGCATGAGGATGCATCTGCTTAGTTTGTCTGCAGTCACAGAGATGTGTGTTGCTGTCAGAAAGCGGTTGGAAGTTACAGCACATTGCCACACTGGAAGGGCTTCTAAACACAATGGGTAGGACTTGGTTCCCCCGTTTGCTGGTGTACCAGACTACAGACATGTTGTCTGACTGAATAGCTATCACCCTTTCAGGTAAGGCAGATTGAAATGCTTGCAACGCCAGAAGCACTGTCCTTAATTCTAGAATATTGATATGAAAATTATCCTCGGAGAGGAACCAAGTGCCTTGGATTGTCTTCCAGAGATAATGCCCCCCCCCACCCCATCTGGGAATCATCTGTGGTGACTATGGCCTTGGGCTGCGGGGAAACAAATGGGTGGCCTAGAAGAATCTCCTCTGACTGCATCCACCAGGATAGGTAGTTCTTGCATCGAATGGATATGAAAATTAAATGGTTCATGGGGTGGGTTAGAATAGTCCATTAGTTTGCAAGTAACCACTGAAGAAGTCTCATGTGAAAATTTGCCAATGGAACCAATGTGATCCCTGCTGCCATGGAACCCAATGACTTCAGAATTTGATCAGCAGGAATTTTGTTTGAGTGAAGAAGTGGGAGGACCTGTGATGGGGTTTTCTGTAACCTGTGTAGTGGAAGCAATGCTAGGCAAGAAACAGTGTTGAGGCAAGCTCCAATAAATTCCATGTCCTGAGAAGGAGTTAGCTGAGACTTTACAAAATTGACCGTGATACCCAACTGAAGGGCTAGCTTCAGAATGTAGTCTATAGCTTGCAGTAGTAGATGCCTGGTGGAAGTGGTAAGGAGCCAGTAAGTAAAGAAACACTCAGAATCCATGCAGCCGCAGATGTTCTATGACTGCTGCCATACATTTGGTGAACACCCTGGGGGCTTTTGTGAGGCCAAAGGGCAGTACTCTGAATTGGAAATGACTGGCTCCAATTCGGAAGCGGATAAACTTTCTGGAGCATTTGTCCACCTTTATGTGGTAATACGCATCTTGAAAGTCAATAGAGCACATCCAATCATCTTTCTCTAAAAAGGGGAAAATTGACTGAACAGTGACCATCCGGAATTTTGCTTGTTGGAAGAATTTGTTTAGAATACTGAGATCCAAATTGGTCTCCAGTTCCCCATTTTCTTTGGCACTAAAAAGAATCTTCAGTAAAACCCATTCCTAGTTGGTCTGGTGGAACTTCTTGGATGACTCTTTTTCTAGCAGCTTTTGTAACTCTATTGGTGCTTGAATTCTCTGACTGGGTGGAACACTGGGGAGTCTTGTTGGGGTTCTCAGATAAAAGGTGAAGGGAATTAGATAACCTCTGGAAATTATCCTTAGCATCCAGGCATCAGTGGTTATGTGTCACCAGGCGTTTGGGTGCAAGGAAAATCTTCCCCCAACTAGACTACTTCCAGAGATAAACAATCAGGTATCCCTTCAGGAGTGCTGATAGGATTGACCAGAAAACAAATCCCTGGAATCCTGATTCTGTGAACCACTGCTGCCTCTGGGATGGTGTCTTCCACTACAACTCTCCCCTCTGCCCTGGGGAGAGTCCAAACCATGTGTCCTGGAAAGGCTTCTGGGATTTCTTGAACCACATCTTACCACTACTTTGATTCCTGGAATAGGATCCTTGAGGACTGGAAAAACGTACGTCCACAGCAGATGAGTCTTTCCATCCTTTTCACACCTGGAGAGAGTTTCCTTTACTTTGGGACGAAATAAAGAAGATCAGTCAAAGGCAGCATTGATGAAGGAAGATTTGAATGGTTCCACAAACTCGGACTGGTGCATCCAAGCATGTCTGTGAATGGCAATGCCTGAAGCTGCTGAACTGGTCGCCCCTTTGGCTGCATGTGCAATAAGCCTCATGGACGAGTTCAAGACAGACTCCAGGGTAGCTAGCTGGGAGGTCACTTTTTCCTGGACCCCTTTGGTGACAACGTCCGCCAGGGTATCTGACAGCTCCTTGACCAAATCCCTTTGAAGTCTTGTGAAATGTACCGAAATGTTCAAGGACCTGATGGAAAAGGTCGATGATGCATAGACCTGATTCTGAAATCTGTCCATCTTCCTGGACTCTCGGTTCGGGGGATGGACACCAGAACTTTCTTCAGCTAGTTCTTTTTTGGTGGTGGCCACTACCACCATGGCATCTACTACTAAGCCCTTAGCCTAACGTGGTTGGTCTTCTAGAGCAGTAAGGATTTTGTCAGGTCTCCAGGGGACTGGTTCCACAGAGTCAGGAGCCTTCCAAGCCCGCTGAGCAATTAGTTTAATTAAATTGTCAGTGGGCGGGGGTCACCCAGAAGGTAGATGGGCATGCACCAAAAGCATGCAAGTACACAGATTCCGCTGAAGATGGGTTTGTGGACTTCCAATCACCCCTCCATTTTAGGATCTCTAGAATGTCTCCAAAGAATACGTCTTCCAAGGGTGACCGTGGGGAACCCTCCCTTTCATCGAAATCTGTGTCCTCTGTGACTGATTCTTCAGGAGAATCAACATGTTTTCTCTTACACAATCTCTTCGAAGAGGGCTCTTCAGTGGGAACATCTGAGGAGGACTCGGAAGAGGGAGTGCCTTTAGAAGGCAATTCTTGTGACCATGGTGCAAGCTGTCCAGAGGTAGAGGTTGGTGGCTGAACTGAAAAAAGTGGGGTCACGGAGGAAGACACCAATAACCCAGGAGCCATCTGAGATGAAGCAGTGGCGGAAGCTCTTTCCATAGCCTGAAGGAGGGATGGGAACCCAGAACCAAGACAAACTCAGAACCGGTGTCATACCCCTGAAGAGTCGCACCAGACAGAGCAGAACAGAGGTCAGACCCCCTGCCAGCGCAGACAGAAGAGATATGGCCAGCTCCATAGAAAAACTTGGGGCAGTCTCGAATCCCACGGCCTGATGTCGAAAACACAGTCCCAGGGACCCGAAGGTGTCAAAGACACCGAAGCAGCCAAAGCTAGATTGGGTGCCAAAGACAGAAGGGTTGCCAGCGCCAAAGCCATCGGTACCTGAAACACTGAAGTCAAGAGCTCTAAAGCCTGCATCTAAGTTAGAGGAGGAGAATAAGTAGGGGTGGATGGAGAAAAAACCTCTGCATCAGGAGGGAGAGGGGCATAAGAAGAGGATGGGAGACCCCAGGCTGTTAAGATCTGATCCACCAACCTAACAATATCAACCTCAGAAAGACTTCTGGAGTGCATGGATAATCCAGAAGGTGAAACAGGTCTCTATGAATGGACTAGGGAGCTGACCATGGAACGGGTCCAAGCGGTGGAGAACAGATAGACCTGGGTTCTGTAGACACTACTAATTTTGGTACCGTTTGCTTTACTCAGAGGGAAATAGCCACAGAAATGGTAGAAGTGATAGTCGACACCAGTATTGGAGCCATGGCCAAAGTCAGGGCTATGGTAGTTGAACTTGGAACAGTTGTCATAGCCAGTGTAGAAGGCACCGGTGTGGTTTGTGGTGCCAAGAGATCTAGACTACTCTGAGAGCCTTGGAACCTTAACTTTTGGTTCCAAAGATGAACCCTCAGAAACATGTTTATGTTTTTTGACAATCATTGCTGATGGAGACGTCAGCACCGAATGGGAGGATTTTCATCCAGAGGCCAGAGGTGACTGATCAGTCTTGAATAAGGCTTCTTCAAAAGGGGCTTTAAGGAGCCCTTTGAGAATCAGTTTATTCTTCCTCTCTGCCAGAGTTCTGTTACTGAAACCCTAGCAGATGGAACAGTACATAGTCAAATGGGGAACACCCAAACAGTAAATGCAGGATTCATGGTTGTATGAGTTTGACATCTTCCTACCCGCACTCTACACATTGCTAAACCCCATACTGGAGCTTTATGGCCTTTCTGCCATATTCCTGACAAAACAAATAGGAAGGCAGAAAAAGATAAAGGAAGAAAGTTTTAGAAGATAGGATTTCACTCACATAAAAGGAAAGGGAAAAAAATCTACTAACAATAGTAGAAAGGCTACCAACGGTAGAGAGAGGGAAAGGGAAAGACTACCAATGATGGTAGAGGGAGAATTTACCAGCAGTAATGAAAAAAATAAAGCACACACCCTATGGGTAGACAGAGTATTAAAAGATAGAAAGATCTTAAATGAAAAGAAAGAATAAGGTTATATAAAAATATTAAAAGATAGAAAGATCTTAAATGAAAAGAAAGAATAAGATTATATAAAAATATACTTCGCTAAAAGAGAGTTATCTGATGCGTGCTGTCGTAAGAGTAGCAAATGAGATCTGAGGTAATGTGGTGAGGGGCGTTGTGGGTAGACTTGCAGCTCGAAAGGGAATTTTTTGGCCGATACAAGCTATATAACAGTTGAAACAGTTCCAAGGATCGCAACCGTAACCCACAAGTCAAGAATAGATAAAGATTGACATCAGATCTCCTGTTACACGGCCATTTGGTAATTCTTGAGGTACTTTGTACTGTTCCAAATCCTGCCTTCTGTCATACCTAGCTAGTTGTTTCCTTCAGAACAGTCTTCTGGGATGTGAGAGGTTTCTATAATACTGAGGAACAGAACCAAGACATTTCTGCTTCCCAGCCAGTCCTTGAATTACTGTTCTCCTCTGCTAATACAATAAGCTTTTTAACTCTCTATTCAAACAAGATGTAAGTATACAAAGTGGCATCCAGTACCTCTGGCTTAACATCTTCAAGAAAAGAAAGCATTCACATCTAATGCTTAATTACAATTACGTTTCTGGTATTATGAAGTTATACTGGAAACTGCAACTGAGTCTTTCTTTAGGTTCCTGAAAAGATTATGTCTACCCAGTAAAAATATGTACTAACTTTATGCACCACTGGGGGGGGAAAGGCTGTGGATCTGGAGGCTTAATAGTGCTACAGTAAGGTCTTGAAAGGCTTGCAACAGAGGAAGCACTGCCCACAACTATGGTTCCTCTGACTTCATTGGTTTGTAAAACTAATTGTTTGGAAAGACACCATCACTGTCTGAAAAATACAGAACCCCAGGCCATGCTAATAATTTCTTCAAAGAAGGCAACTTCTGTGCAGGTGGAAAAAGATAGGGTTTAAAGAATGTAGCTCTTCAAAATCAGTATCTATGTCCAGGGATGAATCAATATGCTTCACATAAAAGTGTTTCCCTTCCAATGATGACACAGGAGATATTTTCCTTTTCTTTACCTTATTTTTGTACACATTTTTCTCTGATATGCCTGCCAACCCAGTTAGCCACCCACACAGCTGTAGTACGCTAAGACAGTCATTCAGCCACTAAGGACAGGCATTTTTCTTTAAACCTTACTGTTCCCCCTGCCCGAACACAGATATTGGGAAGTTGTGCAACAGGTGCTGCAATGGTGGTCACTTGCATCTATGAGTAACATTACCTTCATAAAGCCCTGCTGGCTCCATTGGGAACTTTGACAGAATATGTGACCCTGTGACATTTGCTGCCATAATTTCCCACAGAAAGGGGAGAACAGACAAAACTTCATCACTTATCTTTATTTCTGTACAGTTTCTCCAGCTCTAGAACCACTAATCAAAGCCAGGTAGTCTGGGGCCTCAGACAAGGCTCCATTCCTCTATGCCACATAGGTGGTGCCTCTCTTTCTTCTTTTAAATGAAGTAGTTTCAGGTGTACATGAAAGCCTATAGATACCATCAAATGTGATGCAATGATCCTCTAAATTAACTGTAGACCATTCAGAGTTCAAAAGACTGACACAGATGCTGTCATCAGAGTCTGTGCCACCTAAGCACCTGAAAAAGCTCTTCTTTGAAAAATGATTGGTAGGAATTTGTACTGGTACACTGGTGAATTTCTGTTTGGGGATGATAATGGAAAACACTTTGCAACCATCTCATTCTCCCAAAAAAGCTCTTCTTTGAAAAAGGTTGGGTAGGAATCTCTACTGGTACACTGGTGAATTTATGTTTGGGGATGTTAACGGAAAACACTTTGCAACCATCTCATACCCCCATTAGGAGTGTAATGAAAAAAACACAAAGGATCCCCTTTCTGAGCAACCCTGCATCTGGTGCAGTTTTTTTATTTTTTTTTTTATTATTATTTTTAACTAAAAGACAATAGTAAAAGTTAATGCTAACACTGCAGTCACAGCATCATCAAGAACATTCTTCCCTTGGGATTCACATATGATATGTTTCATTTTGTCTAGAATTTTCCATGTAGTGGAAAAAAAGGTACATCATTACTGACATTGTCCAAGCTTCGCAACTTTCTAAAGGCTTATCTGCCATTTCTGAAAAATATGGGTATGTTTTTAGGTTTTCTGTCTTTACCTGTGAGTAGGAGGAGAAGTTTGCACTAAGTCAGGCACTATAATCCAAATGTGTTCCAAAAGGGTGAAACCCGCCGTCCTTCCAAGAAAAAACTAGTGCCCAATCTCTTAAGCCTAAGCCAAAGATGTAGAGTAGTTTCATTTTTTTACAAAGACTGATCTGTCCAGCCACAATGAGAAAGACACCCTAAGTGAACAACTCTTAGCTCAGTGTATACTGAACCATGAAGGACTGAGTGAGGGAGCTACTACCCATTATCAGGCTGGGCATACGCAGGGCCAAGCTAATCAGGAAAGAAACTGTGGTGAGAATACCTTGCAATGAGTTATGGTATGAGGTGAGGATTGGGCCTCCCTCAAGCAGTGGAACTGAATATCTGCTTGTTGCTAGGCAAACCCTACTTTTGATATAACTAACAGGCAGTAAACAATGTAGACCTATCTACCCCAGCCTGTCTTCCAAGTAAAATTTTTTGAGATGAAACTCCAATCTACCCACTGCATAAAGAGAGATCCTTCCATCAACACTGTGAAGAACCTTCTTCTGCCAATATGCTTGAATTCCAAAATACTGTCAAAAAAACAGCAAAACAACATGTGAGCATGGAACTTTCTACTAGTAACACGACTTGAGATTTGATGTCTGAGTGTTAAAAAAGTACAAGCAAGTGTGAGGGAATAATGTGGAGTTGAAGCCAAATTTTATTGAAGAGATCATCACAGGTGTATGCCCATCTCCAAGTATGACAACTGCCAGATAAAGATGATGAATGCAAAGTTAGAGAGGATAAACCAAACCACAAGACCCACTCAAGGAGGCACCTTAACAAGTCACTGGATCTAAGTAGATATTCTATTTCATATGAAGTTATGCTTTACAATAAAAGAATTGAATCTGGAATTACAAAGTGTACAGCTCAGTGAAGGAATAAAAATATTATTTCAAATAAATAGTAGTGCACTCCCACAAACTTCCTAAATAGGTAAGGGTTAAAAGCAGTAGCAGAATTCAATACTGCATGCAACAGGTACAAGGCAATCCTTAAGGGTAGTAGAAAATATCAAATGAACAACATTCCTCCAAAATAATGCATTTTGTTTTCTTTTAATAATAGAAAAGAAGGAAAAATTCACCTGTCTCTGAGGACTTTCATAGTGAAAAGGTTCATGTTATTCTGCTCATACATTTTCAAACTGGTGCCATTATCCATCCTCTCCCACAATTCCTTTAAAATCTGTAGTGTGGTCAGTATCCTAGTCTATTTGAATTCACAAGACAGGTGAATGAATGCCCTAAAAGGGACTGTAAGGTGCGTGGTCATATTGGAGGCTGGAGTTCACCAGAAGTACCTTTATGAGACATTATGAAGAGCAGTGTGTGAACTGACCTATGGGAATAAGGAAGGACCCCCATGGTGTGTATGGTCTTTACTTATACATTTTATTACTTTTTTAATTAAAAAAAGGAAAATATTGTCTTAGAGACAAAGTACTTAAGCAGTTCTATAAGAAAGAAAGAGGTGAATCTACATTCATAAGACTGTGTCTACCATGATGTGTGTAGCATGACAGAGTTAGTAACAGCAGGTTCTTGGATTTTTGCGTTCAAGATGCAGCACATTTGAATAGCTTTACCATCTGCCTCCTCTACATGAAAATAACTAAAACATATACACTCACATACACATATACATGCACCCATTACCTTTACTCCACTCAGTACCACAGAAGAGCAGAGTGCCGATTATCCTCTTCAAACGGCTGGTCTATTTATGTTAAAATTGCATGAAATGTCAGGCAGCAATCACAGTTTTAAACACTATTTATGCTTCTAAAGCAAATGGAAGACTATAAAGAAATGACAGGCACGACTAAAAGTCCTGCCCCTTACGAGTTGGGATTCTTTAACCCATGGAAACTCACTATCAGTCAAACATGGCACGTAAACATTAGTCATGAGGCGGTAGTTCAGTGACATGATTCCGTGTCATTAGTTCTCAGTATTATTCACTGTCATGGCTTCTCTTATCTGTAGACTTTCTCCTGTTCTTTTGTTTCAAACAATGTAATGTTTTCCAGTACCAGTGAGCATGCATGGAACTATATGTTACTTTTCATTTTAATGCCATTTTATATTATGTTATTTAATAAAATAAAACAACAGCATAATGTGTAGTACAGCAAAGATGTAAAGTGCAAGAAAGCATTGAGAATATTCCATGCTCTGAGCTAGCCCTGCCACACAAGAGAATATAGTTTGAGAGCAGACCACCTTTTTCCTACATACCTTGATGGAAACCGAAACTGGGTGTCCCGATTTCAGAATATTTGTGTTAACTCTGTGAAGCCCATGGCTAAGTCTCTGAATCAATGCACTTTTATCATAGTAGTTCACACAACTGTCCAGCGAGTCATTGTCCATTTCTGTCCTCAGTCTGTTCATGAGCTTTGTAAATGAATTCTGAGCAGCATTTATAAGTAAGTGACCAGAAGTAAAACAGCTGTGATCTGAGAAGAAAAAATGTACCACTTAAAAACAAAAAACAATCCAGAGTGTCATTGTTGGGAACACACACGTTTATTCTTTACATAACCCTACATAAACACACTAACTGTTTCCTATATGTACTTACTCTTTTTTGATGTTTGAGAGGAGGACATTTGTGCCACGGAATGCAGAAAATCAATTAGGAAGCATCTGGTATAACAGTACCAGATAAAATATCACACTCGTGTATTGCTCCATACTCTGCACTGTAGTCAGATGTTTTTAATGCAGCTATCAAAATTGTATTAAAGCAAAATCAGCAATTAATACCAAATCACCCTCCAGTGCACAAAGACTGAAAATATATACATACAGGCATAGTTTAACGACTAGGGATTGCAGTCTTAATGACACACTATTTATATTCTCAAGGAACAGAACATAATTTACTTTATTCTAAGGCAATTAAAATTTTACAGCTGCAATCATTTATTTCCCTAAGGGGTTCTGGTAATCATGCTTCTCATATAAAACTTATGGGTACCACACACCTAACATGTCATGATTACTGCTAGATTTGTCAAATCTGTAATTAATAAATGAGTTTAATGTAAATAAATCAGTCAGTGCTCTTACTACCAATTGGTATTTCAGATAAAGTTAACTGATTTATTTATGGCTTAATAACCTTCTCTCTCCAATTATCAACAGGTTAGGTTAATATAGCAACTTGTAAGAGAGTTACAAAGGGTCACAGTGTGACAGATTTGTATATTTAGTATGAGATATTCTCTGGAATGCAGTCAAAGAAACTTTGCACATTTTATTAATTTGAATTACCCAAACCCATTTAAGCAGCAATGTGAAGAAAAAAGCTGCAGGAAATAACATGCATTAAGAGTAGCCACAAAATGTCTATTCCTAATGGGATGTTTTAGACAACTCACCACATAATAACAAGTGTGCCATATGCTTAGTGCATATATGTGTCATTCTACACAGCACATATGCCATATGCAGGCTAACCATGTGCTATTATTTCTGATGATACTATTATTCTAACTACTGTAAGCTAATTTTAAACTAAATGCAGCTGTAGACAAATCAAAACATGCTGAGAAAGTTAACTATAGGCTTAATATGTTTTTAACAACTTTACACTGAAACTTTAACTGAACTCAATCAATGAAACAAGTAAGGGTGTCAAAATGAAGACAACAGCAAGGCTGTTTTAGGAATGCAACAGAAATAAAATTATTTTCCCTTTCTTGTGCACATATCAATGACACAAAATCTATGAAAAGGTCCTGCTACAACTGCGCTGCACTCCAAGGAACTGAACAGTTTCATGCTTTCATAAATCAGCAGTCAGAAAGTTCAGCCCCACATTACCGATTCCTTTTGCTCAACATGGCAAAAGGATTCTAAACTGACAACTGTAGGCCTCTCTCTCTGTAAATTACAACATGGCTCCTTGTTAATTTTTTATGTGATTGCTGCACTTGACTAAAACACACAAAAATGTGTACAAATCCAAGACCACTCTGAAAGATGCACTAGGATAAGAGAATAATTCCACAAGGAATTTTGCCATTTCCAAGCAAAGCATTAACACAGCCATCTAGGAGTTTAAGAAAAAATAAACTAATTTTAGTACCTGAATAGAAACCACAATGGGAACAAGTAAAAACATTTATTATTATTTATGCTGCCCTGAATCCATCAGAAACTTTAAAACAAAGGTGGCTGCAAAGGAAACCTCTATAAACGCATGTCTATGTATGGATTTAGTTTTTTTTTTTTCCCTAGCTGGTAACTGCAAAAATCCAAAGTGTTCCTTATATGAAGCAAAAAGTTAACTAGACAATACAAGTAAAATAACTACAAAAAAATCAAAGAAGCTAGCAAAATATGTCTTAAGAAAAGCCACAAAAATATAACTTAAGGGACAGTGAGCTCCAAAAATAAATTAATTCATTGACTACCACACTTAATCCTCTTCAGGACTAACAAGAGCTTGTCCTGGTGCTCACTGGTCACAAGACAGATGAGCTAGTCATGAATGAGGTACCAGCCTACTGCAGGACAAACACAATCCCTTAGCATTCACATGGTATGCACAACTACAGGTAATTTGGAAGAAACTCCAATTTACTTATGGCTCAACTTTCAGATATTGGAGGAATCTGATGCTCACAGTGAAACCCCCATGGACGAGAGAAGGCATGCAGAATCTGCAAAAGAGGCACCATAGTCAAGAAATGAATTGAAGAACCAAGCACTGTAAGTTCCAAAAATACCACATATAACATAAACATGCTTTCAGGGCTGTTTTCAAAGTATAATTTAAAGCGATAAACACTGTCCATATTGCCAGTAAATCTGAATACTGAAAATGGTCATGGTGTTTAAATAAAAGAATGTGCTAATGTTAAAAACTTTAATGGGCCAGCAGTTTTGCCACAGTTTTAACTGCTACATTTTTACTGCAGCATTGCCACAGCAGATGTGCAACAGTGACACAAGCCTGCAGGCAGAAATCTTCTCTAATAAAGTGTACACTGAAAGGTTAAGAAAGATTCTCCAGTGAGTGGCAACTGTAGCTAGCAGGGCCAGTGACACACAAAGTAAAAATAGGGTGCAGACTTTTCCAACAATATAGCACACTGTCACCACTAAAAGATTAAGTTATGAAAGTGCTAGCAAATTAATCTCTCTCTTAAAAACATCAGGTTTTGTTTCTCATGCAGTAACCTCCACTCCATTATGATGCCAACACAGAGCAAAGTGAACTACTGAACAGGTTCAAAGTTTCACACAAAACGCTCTAACGCATACAAATATACAATACAGCACCCTTCTGTCTATAAAATGGTTTCTAATGACTGAAATGTAAGCAGGCTTCAAATTATTCTCCAGAACCTTCTGATGTATGCTAACAATGCAATTAATGTTGAGGCTTAGACAACCACTATGCAAAATTACTGTCAAAAAAGAAATGAGTGAAAAAGAGTTGGATGGTTTTCACTGGGATTACTTATGGCTGGTTTTGGAAAAATACAAACTCACAGTAAATATTATTGACCTATTCAAAAAAAGTTACAGGGGCTCAAGCAGCCATGCTCAAGGAAAATGCTATAGTAACAGCCAGATTTAACACAGAGAGGGAAACAAGACTGAGCTGTCTGATCTGTCCATTGCTATTCAATGTTTATCTGGAGCCCCTGGCCTGACAATTAGGTCTGAAGTGATGAAGAAGCTGGGGAGGGAGAGGAGAAGTGGATGTAAAAACTGCACTGTTTGCTGATGATATCATACTGTATATAAAGGAACCAGGAGAGGTAATTCCCTGCTTATTTGAAATCCTGGGTCAGATTCAAAAGATATCAGGATATAAAATAAATTCTGACAAAACCAAAGCCCTTTGTTTGAATTATATGTCCCCAAATATAATTTGGTCTAAAATTACTGGGTCTATCAAAAATTCAGTTCAGCAAACAGCATTTTCAGTGCACTTACATCGAACATGCCATTTGCCAAACTGTTCATACTAAGATCAGCGAAGATTGGAACATTCGCCTTTTCCTTACTGTAGTGCGATCTCGGAGCTGGTATATATAATTAGTGTTGGGGGGGGGGGTGCAGCCTCCCACAAGAGGAGAATTCAATAAACGGTATTTCCGATGAAATGCCATTCGTCGAAGAGGGGTTTTGACGATTTAATATAGACCCAAAATTACTCATACCTATGTGGCCATTATCCTTTAAATATCTATGAATTTAGTTTACCAGAAAATGAAGATACTCAGGAAGAAGCTTGGTAGCAGGTTAAACAGCAAGTCCATTCACAGTTAGGGAACTTGGAGGTTTTGGAAAATGATTTTGATCAGAGAATACAAATGTTTGTGGCCCCACTAATACTATATGTGGCACAATCACTACTCTTTGTCTGGGAAAGAGATTCTGCGACAACATGAGAAAGGACATAATTAAGCTTGTTTGAGACAGACAAAAAAGCCCAGAGTGAAATGGCAAAATGTATTTTTGTTTATTTATTTAACATTTGTTTACCGGGAAAGTCCAACTTGGAACAAAGCCAATTTTCAACAGAGGCCCAAGAACAAGCACTCCAGACACGTCTTTACATGTATTTCCACTAGAAATGGAAGGGTTGGGACTGCCAAACTTAATATAATAACAAACAGCTGCCTAATTATAGCTGATTTGTTTATCTGCAAAACACTGACTATACAGCAAAGTGGAAAAAATGGTACTAGGATATACAACTTGAATTAAGGGATTGGAGGATTTGAACATTTGCTCCTAAGCTACAAATATGTTAGGGCATATGGGTCAAAAACAACAGATATAAAAACTAGTAGAAAGACTTTTCAAGCTTAAAGTGCATCAGGATTGGAAGTTTGAAACGTGGCCCACAGGACTAACACAGATGACATTTCAACAGAAGTAAAAAAAAAAAGGGAGGGTGGCAACGTAAGTGCAAGGTATACTTTTGGGAGCAAATGAAAACAATGCAGGAAGAATTAGATTGGGAAAAGTTTGGACATGAAAAGCAAACTGCAGTTAGAGAATGGTTTGAATAAAGGGGGCATATGTTTTAGTGAAACATGGCATGGCAGGTAAAGTCTAGGGTTTGGAAAGACCCTAAATGGCTGAAATTATAACAGAAGCCAAAGCCACCACAGGAAAGCAACAGGATCTAGTAGGAAGAATCTATAAGGTTTTAACACAGGACATTTGGGAAAGAAAGGGTACATCATCACCATTAAGTACCCCTTTCAATCATAGTCTAACAGAATGGAGAACAGCAACAGTTATTCCCCTCTACAAAGGTGGCCTAGCAAAAGACATGGGGAATTACAGGCCAATAAGCCTGACCAGCCTCATCTGTAAGGTCATGGAACTTATCATGATGGACCTCATAAATGAAGACACAGGCGACCTACAAACCCTGGATTCTACTCAGTTTGGCTTTGTCAAGGGCACATCATGCCTGTTAAATCTGGTGGATTTTTTTGAAAATGTGACCAGGGCCACTAACGAGAGCAAAACTGTGTACACAGCATACCTCGACTTGGCAAAGGCTTTTGACACAATCCCACAATCAAGCATTACCAATAAACTTAGCAAACTGAATATAAGCCCCTTTGTTGTAAGATGGGTCGCCAAATGGCTCACAAACTGGACACACACTATCAAAGTGGGTGACTCCACATCAACCAGCAGACCTGTTAACTGTGGGGTGCCGCAGGGTTAGTGCTGGGCCCCCTACTGTTTGGTATATACTTCTCAGAAGATCAGGTCAAAACTAAGGGGTTGTGGCTGCCCAAGGTTGCAGACGACTGCAAACTGGGTGCAATTATTGAATCCCCAAATGATGTCAGTATACTCCAGAACGGTCTTATGCAGACCAACGACTGGTGTATTAGGCACAGTCTCAAACTGAATGCAAATAAATGCATTGTCATTCCCTTCATCAGAAACAATGTCCCTTCACACTATCAAATCAACAATACTCCAGGATCCCACGAAGTGGTAAGGGACCTAGGATCACAGGATGTCTGTGACTAACTTCAACCACCATGTGTCTACTGTAGTAAGGAAGGCTTTCTACACAGCACACTTGCTAAGTAAAGGCATCACCTTGAGAGCAAAAGAGGTTATAACCCCTCTATACTCAGCACTAATCTGGCCCATAATTGAGTACAATGCCCCATTCGACATGTACTGTACAAAGCAACTGAAGAGACCTCAGAGTTTCTAACAAAGATGATCAAGGGACTCCAGCACGTACCATACACAGACCGACTAAAGTCCCTGCCACTGTACTCTGTATCGTACCGACTGCTTAGGGGAGACATATGCCTGGCTTATAGAGCAATCTCAGATCCAAACCTAAAAAACTTGCTGCATATCCACAAATCAAACAGGACTAGGACTACCTGTTCCAGGGACCTAAATATGGCCTGCAACTTAAATAGGACATGCTGAAAGGACAGATTTATCTCCCAGCAACTGCTGCATCTTTGGAATAGGCTACCTATTTCATGTGAAACAGAGCACCTCTATGACACTTTTCAAGAGAAACCTGGACGGGTGGATGGCATACGGTAAATTCTTACTGGGAATAGTGCCCATAACCCTCCTGGACATGGGCAGCTATTACTAAATGCAGTCTTTGGTATTAACTAAATTTCGACAGTATTACACTGGGATGAAAAGACTAGATTTGAAATGACCTCCAGGTCAATAGCCTAGTAATCTTTTATGATCCTATGAAAATTTAAAGAGTGGAAGGACAAGGAAAGGAAAAGTTTAGATGTGAAAAACTGGATAGAAATCTATACCATTCCAAGTAAGACAACTTGAGTCAAAAGATTTAGAATTTTCATCTGGAAGTGCCTCCACAAATATTTTTTATACCTGAACAGTTGCATAAAATATTTCCCTGTGTATCAGCAAACTGTTGGAAGTGTGCTCAAAGTATAGGTGGAGATCGGACATTCATTTTTGTCCTATGAAAACCTGATGTCCTTTAAAGGAGAGTTGCAAAGATTAATTGGAGGTATTATGGGTCAGGATTGGATTCTAACTAAGGAAGCCTACTGATTAATAGGGTAGCAAGACCAAATATGAGTACGACTCAAAAGGTATTGGTAGCATTAATTCTGATTATAGCAAAAAAAGGTAGTAAGTAGAAGGTGGAAAATGAGGATTGAGCCTGTGTTTGATAAATTTAATTAATTATTAGAGGAAGTGAAAAGTACGGAGTTGGCTACATTGAAAGACAGCCAAGGTAAAAAGCTACAGGAGACACGGGAGATACAGAATGAAATGAAAGTAGACAATCAGGTGTGGGGGGGGGTTAAGTTAAACTATGATAAGGCAAGATTATACTGTAAGAATTTTGAGGGATGGATTTTAAAAAGTGAATGGCACTTCTGGGAGTACTGTCTCGAGGTATAAGGTCAGGATAAAAGAATCCCTGAATTCGGGCAAATAACTTGACTTATATTGTAAATTTGTTGGATGCCAGTTACCGCTGGGTGAATTATAAAAAGGAGAAAAGAAGTACCGGACAGAATAACTATTCTAAACTGCAATAAAGTTAAAAACTGGTGGAAGATTGGCAAAATGGTTAATTTGTTTACCTTACAGATGCAAGGTACAGGGTTTGAGTCTCACATGGGGTAATTAACTAGGCTTAAAATGGATCACAAAAGAACCTTGTGATCCTATGAAAAGCAGCTAAATAAAATAAAAAAGAAGGAAAGAAAGAAAGAAAGAAATTAATATGCCACATGCAACAACACAGTTCAGAGAATTCACAGACCGGTGACCATAAGGAGCACTGTTATCTATGTACAGGCAATGGGTGTGTAGCAGCATAAAGCAACATAGCCTCAGATCAGTTGTACTACTTGGTGTTAAGAATGGAGTGCAAGGCCTGTGATGTCTTCTGACAGCCAAGAAAGGTAGCCAGCAGCTAAGACAGCAATTTAAGATAATAACCGATGAGCAGATTATAGCTAAATCAAGTACATATAAGATGATCACTGCACAGCTATGAAGAATACATGCAAGTTGCTCAGTCCATAGTTAGGGCAGATGAATGATTTCTGAGTAAGTACCAGTGGCAAAGCTTTTACTGAAGTCAGATCAAAGATAGATGAGTAGGATCTTCTAAACAAAGAACTTGTGTGCAATCATAAATGAGGCCTGGGAACAGCTGCAGTTCTTCAGGTATGTGTACTGTCATGTGGTCATAGGGCGTAGCATCTGAAACAGATCTGCTTTGTACAAAAAAAAATAAAGCTACAAAGACAACAATATGTGCCACTGCCCTACACAAGTAATGGTTTCCAGAAGGATTCTGCATCTCTTGTACCACAAAATGGTAACATCTGCTCATTAGAAGAAAAGTGATGCAATCATGGCAATCACACAAACACAGAATGATACAAAGAATATATAAGAAGTGCAAAGAGCATGCACAATTGCTTACACCAGGCACAAATTTATCTCACTACTGCATTAATGAAAAGGACAATAGCTTAAAAAAATGGCTGCCCAAGGAGGAAGGATGGTACCCTGCCACAATTCCCTAAGAATAAATGTGGAAATGTCAGCTGTTGTGAACAGGATGCAGAAGATGTGCTGTGAGGACAAAGTACAGTTTTGTACCTACCATAAATGTAGATGTTCGAGGATCCACATTGCTGCAGTCCTAACTATTGGGTAGTCCGCTGTCCAGTCGGCCCGAATACCAAAGTATATGGCTGACGTCGGTCAAGGCGCATTAGACTGACGTCAGTACGTCAGGGTACTAATGCGCATGACCGACGTCATATCCTCAGTCTTTTCTTGCCCCAGATGTCAGAAGACCCTAAAAAGACAAGGCCAATACCAAAACCTGCAAACATACCTGCACCAAAAATATGTACAATATATACAAAAGTACCAGAATATAACCTCACCTACACAACCACCCCTAAACACAGAGGGAAGGAGGGAGGGTAAATTGGACTGCAGCAATGTGGATCCTCGAACATCTACATTTATGGTAGGTACAAAACTGTACTATGTTCTTCATTCCACATTGCTGCAGTCCTAACTATTGGGTAGAATCCCAAAGCAGAGGTAAGGGAGGCTGGCAAATCATAAGGAAACAGGAGCTGACAACATGCCTTGCAAAATAGCTGTGGCAAAACCAGCCCTAGACTTAGAGTAGAGAGGAAGGTGATAATGCTTAGAGAAAGTATGCACTGAACTCCAAGTAGCTGCCTCCAAAATATCCTTAGTTGCCACGGGCCTTAGAAATGCTGTTGAAGTGGCAGTAGCCCTAGTGGAATGAGGCTTAATCCCAGCTGGAATCTCCTTGCCATGATGGGAATAACAAAATGCAATGCAAAACCCAATCCACCTAGAAATAGTTTGTTTTGACACAGGCTTGCCCTGCGAACTCAAAGCAAAAGAAACAAACAACTGCTGAGACTGCCTAAAATCCTTAGTCCTGCTTAAATAATAACGCAATTGCCTGTGTACATCTAAAGTGTGCAAAATCTTTTCCCCTTTATTTTGGGGATCTGCATAAAAGTAGGCAAATGAATAGTTTGGTTTAAAGCCACACTAGAAACCACCTTAGGCATAAAGGATGGATTAGTTCGTAATGATACCCTATCCTTATGAAAAATCAAAAGGCTCAACCGCCATAAGGGCCTGCAACTCCAAAACCCTTCTTGCAGAAGTAATGGCCAACAAAAAGCAGTCTTCCATGACAAGTATTTCAAGTCAGCAGTAGCCGCAGGCTCAAAAGGTTGTAGAGTAAGTTTCTCCAACACAAAATTGAGATCCCAAGCAGGAGTAGGAGCTCTACGTGGGGTCTTAAATTCTTTGCCCCTCTAAGAAATTGCTTGAACAAAGGATGCGAAAACAATGGTGGATCACAATCATAGTGAGCTGAAATTGCTGCAGCATGAATCTTAATGGAAGAGAAAGACAAACCTTTGTCCAATAACTCAGTAAGATATTGAAGAGCCACATTCAAATTAGGCTCAGAAATCTCCAAATTGTTTGCTGCACTCCAAAATAAAAATCTCTTCCATTTTTCTGCGTACACCTTCCTTGTACTAGGTCTTCTGGCTTCCATAATCACATTTAAAACTTGTTGAGGAAGTTGAGACCTGCTGTGTTTCAAAACAGAATATGCCAGGCTGTTAGATGAAGAGAGTGGAGCTTGACATTGAGCAGGTGACCGTCCCTCTGAGACAACAGGTGTGGAATCACAGGTAAAGGCCATGGAGGCTTCCTTACCAGACTCCTCAGTAATGGGTACCAGTGTTGCCGAGGCCAATCTGGAGCTATTAAAATCATCCTTGGCTTGTCTTGTCTGACCTTTAGGAGCACCTTTGGGAGAAGAGGCAGAGGTGGAAAGGCATACACATGAAGATTTTTCCAACTGAAAGAAAGAGCATCCACTTTCCAAGCTGTGTGATGAAACCTCTTTGTGCAAAACTTTGGCAGCTGGTGGTTTAGTGGAGAAGCGAACAGATCTATGTCTTGAGTTCCCCATGACACTGTCAATTTTTGAAATACATGAAGATCCATGATTTGTCTGCTTAACACATCTGCTAAGGAGTTCTGTGCTCCTGGCAGAAACCTTGCCTGAAGAGTTAGTTGCAAGCTGAGCGCAGTCTCCCATAAAATCATTGCTTGCCTGCACAACGGGTAAGAATGTGTTCCCCCTTGTTTGTTGATGTACCACATGACAGTTGTGTTGTCTGTTAGAATCAACACCTGCCCTGGAAGAAGTAACTTCTTGAAAGCCATTAATGCAAACTGGACTGCTAACATCTCTTTCATGTTGATATGTAGATGCTGTAGTCTGGCAGGCCACTTGTCTTGTATCCACTTTCCATTTAGATGAGCTCCCCAAGCAATGTCTGAGGCATCTGTCGTTAGAATCTGACTCGCCTCTGGCCGGGTCACAGAGAGTCCCTTGTTTAGGTGACATTCCTGAGCCCACCACAAAAATTCCTTTTGAATGCAAGGTATTATTTGAATGACAGTGTCCAAATCCTAGCAGTGCTGTGTCCATACATTTTGAGATACCATTGCAGCTTCCTCATATGCAATTTGGCATTGGGAAGCACCAGAATACAAGATGCCATGAACCCTAAGGCTTGAAGGACTGTCCTTGCAGTCAGCCCGGACTGAAGAGATAGGTGATGGAAGTAACTGGAAAGATTCTTTTGTTTGTCCGGGGTTAAAAGGCCATCTGGGCTGCTGTATTCAGTCTCACACCCAGAAAGCACATGTCTTGAGAGGGTACTAGACTGGACTTTATTTCGTTCACAGAATACCCTAGGCATCTTAGCACTGCTATCACATATTCCAAATGCTGTAAAAGGTCTTCCTTTTCTTGAGCCAGAATCAGGCAGTCGTCCAAGTAAGGATAGATTTGAATTCCTTTTAGTCTGAAGTAAGCTATCACTGGAGCCAGAACCTTTGTGAATACTCTGGGCGCAGTAGATAAGCCAAAGGGCAATGCAGAGAACTGATAATGAAAATTTCCAGCTCGAAAACGCAGATACTTCCTGCAACTTAGTCTGATAGGCACATGAAGGTAAGCTTCCTTGAGATCTAAAGTTACCATCCAGTGATCTTTGCCCAGCAGAGGTAAAAGCTGTTGTAACGTCAACATTTTGAACTTGGGAATGTCCAGATAAGTGTTGAGGATAGATAAATCCAAAATTGGTCTCCACGTGTTCCCCTTCTTTGGTACTTGGAACAGGCGAGAATAAAATCCTAGGCCCCTTTCTGGCACAGGAACTGGCTGAATGGCCCCTATTTGGAGCAACAGAGAAATTTGCTTGTGAGCCTCTTGTCTTTGTAGAGGAGGAATGTCTGGCATGCCTTTGAAAGGAGGCAAGGTATGGAAATAAAACCTGTAACCGTGGTGAATGATATCCAGAACCCATCTGTCTTGGGTAATTAAATCCCAATTTTCTTTGAAAAGAGACAGCCTTCCTCCCAAAGGTGCTGCCAGGCGAGAATGTACTGGCAGCTGAAAAGGCAGGTCATTGGGTCTGTTTACGAAAGGACTGACCCCTACCCTCACCAGAAGTCTGAGCAGGTGAACTCCCTGTTCTAGGCCTAAAAGAACCTTGAGCTCTGCCCCTACCACGTCTAGACCTACCCCTAGACTTGGAATCATAAGCAGGATATGTCCATCCCTTAGTAGGCCAATTTCTACTAAACTTTGGAGGCTGCACCTGCAAAAAAATCCTTAACAGTTTGCATAGACTTAGCCTTGTCCTCCATTTTCTTTAAAACTGCTTCCACAGGCGAACCAAACAACACATCAGACTGTAAAGGAGCATCCAAAATCCTTGTCTTAACATGCTCAGCTAAATTCTGATCTCTCAACCAGGCGTGCCTACGAAGAACAGAACCAGTGGCAGCCACCCTCGAGGAGGCCTGCACAGCATCAAAACCACACTGCAAGGAATGCTTTCCCACCTGTTCAGACACATGAACTAAATCCTGCAACTCTTTACACTCAATACCTTCAGCCAGAGCATCCACCTTAGACTTCAATTGTGAAAGGAGATAATTCTGATATTTTAACATGTGAAACTGACAATTCAACGCCCTCATGGCTAAAGTGGAAGAAGTATACACTTTCTTTCCCCATCTATCCAAAGCCCTTGCCTCTTTATCAGGAGGAACAGGAATTTTAACAACAGAAGCCTTCACACCTTTAGGCCCCTGAGAGACAGTTTCCGGGTCTGCCCTAGGACTCTTAAAAGATACTTATGAGCCTCAGGCACCCTATAGTACCTATCCGGTTTAACTGGGGCAGGAGGCAAAGAATCAGGATTCAGGAAGCCTCTGCAAAAACATCTTCTACCACATTCAGAACAGGAGGTATAGCTAAAGGCCTATGCTGGGGTAAAAACAAGAATTCCCTAAGCCTCTTCCTGGAATCAGAGAAATCTTGACCTTCCCATTTAAAATGCTCCCTCATGGAATGCAGAGTCTCTGAGAACGAAAAATCCTCAGGAGGCGAAGCTGAAGGAGTAGAATCATCCACATCAGAATCAGAATAAGGAGGATACTCCTGCAAGTCTTCAGCCGAAGACTCAGAAGCCTCCGAACATTGCTCAAAACTCTCAAACTCAGGTTCCACCCTAGGCCTCTTATCAGGAGGGGGAATAGAACCTCTAATCATAGTAATCAAATCCTCTGCCATTTTTAGCATATGCTTCTTAGGCAAAGACCCTGAAACACTCGGAGAAACCCCCACTGAAGCTAAACTAGGCCTGCCTCTTAAAGAAGCCTTGGAAACAGAAGGGGAGGCCCTAACCACCTTAGGAAGAGAGGGAAGAACAGCTACCTGAGAAGCCCCTTCAGCCTGGCCTACTTCCTGAGAGGACACATCCTGTAACAGTAAAGTCTCTCCCTGAGACTCCAAAGAAACTCCTGGCAAAACCTCCGGCTCCACTGAGCCTTCTAAAGAACCGCCGTCCGGGACTGTCGGTTCCTCCACTCTAGGCTTTGCTGCTTTATCCTTGCGCTTTTTGGCCGAAGCGGGCGTCGGAGCATCCGACGGCATTTTATAATTACAACGCTTCCCAAAACTAACCTGGCACAGTCTAACCTTCTCTTAATAGTGCGTTTGTTAAATCTAGCACAAGAGCGGCATCCAACAACGTCGTGCTCAGGCCCTAAACAAGGTATACACAAAGTATGGTAATCCCTATGAGGTATCTGTTTCCCACAAGAAATACAGTTATTCACTTTTTCTGACATCCGGTTAAATACTGAGGCAAGAAAAAACCAAAATATTCCCCAACGGGGTACTTAGCCAACTTTGATTCGGTCTGAAACTCTGACTTCAGAAACTTTCAGAACGCCAACCTGCACTCGCAAAACTGCTTCTGCATCGGACCATGCGGCAAAAAAGACTGAGGATATGACGCCGGTCATGCGCATTAGTACCCTGACGTACTGACGTCAGTCTAATGCGCCTTGACCGACGTCAGCCATATACTTTGGTATTCGGGCCGACTGGACAGCGGACTACCCAATAGTTAGGACTGCAGCAATGTGGAATGAAGAACATCTACAATAAGCTGCAGACTTAACACAATGGTCAGGACGTGAATGTAGGCAAAGGGCTCACTGTGGAACACACAGCTAATGATGAGGGGATAAAAAGCAACATCAAGCTCACATAAGATAATTAAGTTATATCATGCAATGACTATGATTAAGGCATTGTCACTGAATAATCATATACCCCACATTCTATATATCCATGCACTGTGGTTCTATACATAGTGTGCGTATATTTGACACTGATGTCTTCTTATTTTTCGCAGCAACACAGGTAGACTTCAATGCAGTGTTCCAGCAGCTATGGGGGGAAAGTAAATAACACGTTCTTGCAGGATCATGTACAGTGAGGACACAATATGCTCATCACATGCCACATGTTCATCATGTGTGCATACAAGACACATCATCACATGCTACATGGCTCATCAAGTGTGACAAGACCCCTCATACTATCTGTGGGTCACAGCTGCAGCTTGGTCCTATATCATTTTCCATTCATGGCTACATAAGCACCAAAATGTGAACTGGTAATACAGCAACGAGGGTTAAGTCTATGTCAATAATGCATGTTCTACTGTAAATATGGTTTTAGGACTCATTCATCACTTCCATGTGTATATATATATATATATATATATATATATATATATATATATATATATGACTATTAAGCAAGTCATTAACTATATTAGTGCTCCTAATCTGCAAAAATAAATATCCTTGTTTAAGCTGCCAGCAATAATGCTATTATGTCAGCTAGACACAGTAGTACAAGCTAGTCACTTTAGCGCTGTGCAAAGGCAGCCATATCTTAAGAAAACAGTGCAAATACAACATTCAGCTATTCCCTAATCCTAAACACCCCTTTTATTTACCATGGGACTGATTGTCTCAGTCCTCTGAAAAGCTACCACCACCTCCATGAATCTTGATAATTGCCTGATTATCTGTGCAAAATGCGGCCTATCTGACCCCTACTTAACCTCTTTAATCTAGACCTCTCAACTGGTTACATTCTTGAAGATGGAAAACCACTATTATGATGTCATTACACAAGGATGGCCCAACCATGGACCCTGGTAACTATAGACCTATTATTTCACAAGCTTCATATGTAAAACTGTGGACCATATTATCTCAGACCACATAAATGCGGACAATGCAGATCTCTTAACCTTTGGACCACATCAATTTGGTTTTGTCAAAAGAAGGTCATGCCTCTACTTTATTAGTTTCTTTGAAAAGTAATTGAAGTAGTGGATAGTGGTACTGCAGTAAATACAGTACATTTTAACCTGGCCAAGGCATTTGACACTAATCCCTATGCAGGTATTATTGACAGCCTTGTAAATCCTTATGTTTAAGCGAATAGTTAACTGGTTGTTTAACAGAACCCATAGGGTTAGTGTCATAAGTACCACTTCTGAAAGCAAAAAAGTTACCAGTTGTTTATCACAAGATTGGGTATTACGTCCCGCATATTTGGCATCTAATTCTCAGACTTTCAAGCCAGCATCCAAGCCTATGCTTATTTAAATAACAGTAAAAAATTCAGAAATTGGCAAAATACTTTGTTCAAACAGTCCAAGTAAATTCCAAAAAAGAAAGTATACCACGGCTAGAGTGCTGTAAAAAAATTTAATTCACCATAAAACAAAAGCAATAAAAAATGGTAAGCGCTTTCACAGTCCATTATACAACTGCTTCTTCAGACCTAAAGCCACACACAGCCTACTTATACTAATAAAGGCCCAATCAGCAGGCAGCATTAATTAAGTCATCCCATTCACTCAGACAGGTTGCAACAAACAGAGAAGCTTTGATGTGTAAGGTTTCGTGCTTTCAAAACTGGTTTCAAAGAGACCCTGTCATTAACTTGTCTAGTACATGCTGGGCTAGGGCATTCATAGTTTTTTCATATTTTTGTGTCATTAACATGCTCTAGCACTCTAGCTTTCAAGTGTTTGTTAGTTTTCCCTATGTAATAGGCATGGCATACCACGCAGTATGAAAAGTATATCAAGTCCTTAGTTAGACAGTCCGCATAAAAGGAAATCTCAATAACAAAAATTCAGCATAGGGTGTACAAACTTGTTACCTATATGTATAAACCTGCAGGCCTTACATCTACTACAGGTAAATGTCCCTTCACGATCTGATAAGGGGATATATACATCCCAAATGTTCTTATAGTATAACTGCCTCTTCAAGGACGGTCTATTCCTGAGCATGTTAATGAAATAAACCCTATTTTATTGCTTTTACTGTTTTATGGTGAATTTAAGTTTTTACAGCACTCCAGCCAAGATATACTCTCTTTCTTTTTGGACTATGCTTATTTAAGTTTACAGATGACTGTAAATGGAGTGATGTCATTTGATCTTCTACAAGGTTGTACCATTCCATAAGGGCTTTCACTTGTTTGGTGGCTTTCTGGAAAGGGGTGGACTTTAGAAGTATTTCAGAGGCAGCAAACTACAGTTGTATAAGATGAATTCACCTTAACAGTAGCTGTTTCAATGATCACAGCTGCAGAAGCCTTAGCAAAAAGGGTTATATCCTGCCAAGGATATAACATTCAGCTATCTTACAAAAAGTGTCAGGGTACCTTCCATGCCCACAAACTGTAGGGCAGCTCGAGCTAAGCTGACTAAAAAATAAATTTGGGCACAAACAGAGAGGAAGGCTAAGTCCTGAAAGAACAATGCTAGGATCAACAAAAAATAAATGTCCACACCC
Organism: Protopterus annectens; assembly: GCF_019279795.1. Lineage (NCBI taxonomy): Eukaryota > Metazoa > Chordata > Ceratodontiformes > Protopteridae > Protopterus > Protopterus annectens. The sequence goes on along the minus strand of NC_056728.1, from coordinate 1,073,959,234 downwards.
GGAAAAAAAAACACACCAAAAAACAAGGTGGATGGAGAGAGGGAGGAAGGGAAGGAGCAGCTACTGCAGTGGCGATCATTCAAATATCTACTGTTATGTTAAGTGCAACTTACACAGCTGTACTATGGTCTTCATATTGATCACTGTTGCAGCAACCTTAGTTATATGGGATAGATTACCACAACTAGCTATATTTGGGAGGTGGAAGGAGAAGGGTCCTAAACCCCCTGGAGAAGGATCCAAGTAAAGCTTTATCTAGACCTAGTGAAGGAATCAAGCTTATAGTTGCTTTGTAAAAGTATGTACAGAGGTTCAAGCAGCGCCTTCTAGAATTCAACCTTTTCCAAAAAGCCATAGATAAAGCCAAGGCCCTGGTAGAGTAGGCCTTGACCTGCCTGTAATATATTTGTTATGGTGAGATTAACAAAACATAATAGCCTTAGACAACCAGTTGGAATTTGTCTGTTTTGACACAGGCTGTTTCTTCTCTTTACTTTCACAAGTAATGAACAACTGATCGAAAGATTTGAATTAAGTTCTGTCAAGATAGTACTGGAGTTGTCTGTGGGCATCCATGGTATGAAGTATCCTTTTTCCCTCACTGTAAGGTTCAGGAAAGAATACAGGGAGATGGATAGTTTGGTTTAAAATAAACTAAATTACTACTTTAGACATAAAAGGAGGAACCAGGAAAAGCCGAAAGACACAAACAAGTTTTCAAAGAAAACTTGACCCTGTGGGAAAATAAGATAGAGTTGACTCACTATAAGAACTTACATCTCAGATAACCATCTTGCAGAGGTGACAGGAATCAGTAAAACTGTTTTCCATGTTAGGAACTTCATGTCAGCCAAATTATTTGGTTAAAATGGAGCAAGTGTTAGCTTCTCTAACACAAAATTAATATCCAAAGGAGGGGCCACCAGTTTTTTAAGAGGCCTGTTAAGCAAAACCCTTTCAAGAAAATGTTGATATGAGGCTGCTTTTAAGGAGGATGATCCATGGGCAGACATGCTGAAATGGCCAATAAATGAACCTTGATAGAGGAATAAGAAAGGCCTATAAGCTAGTACATAAATATTGCAAAACCAGAGAACAACTAGTCTTGAAAGGGTGTTGGTTATATCGTTAGCATCAACTGGAAAAAGTTTTCCATTTGCTAATATATGATTTTCTAGTAGAAGGCTTTCTTAGCTCCATTAGTATCCTCTGCAAATTCTCAGGAAGCAGGTGCCTGAAAGGAATTAAAACCCTATCATACAGGCAGTCAACTGAAGATGACTGATGTCGGAGTGGTTCAGACACCCCTGTTCTTGTGTGAGTAGATCCAGTCTGTCAGGAAACATGGGTAATTCCACTGGCCATTTCCAAAAGGAGGGAGAGCTATAGTTTCCTGGGCCAAAAGGGTATCAACACAATGATACTGGGGGATTCCTTCTGAATCTTCAGAAGTACACTCAATATATGCAGAAAGGGTGGAAAAGCTTATGTGAACATTCCTGAGGAAGGAAAAGAAAAGGCGTCCGTCTTCCAGGCCTTCTTGCATGGAATCCTGGAACAGAATTTTGCCAGCTGATTGTTCAGAGAGGAGGCAAGGATGTCTACTTGAGTAATTCCCCACAAATGGATCAACTCTTGGAAGACCCCCTGATCTAGTTTCCATTCATGGGCTCTGCCTTGCTGCTTCTCAGCTTGTCTGCCACAGATTTTTGCTCTGACAAAATGTAGAGTGCCTGTAGAGTGTGAATGTGCTATAAAGCTACATCTCAAGTTAACATGGCTAGTCTGCAAAAATAGGTGTTACCTGGTTCCCCCTGGCTTGTTGACGTACCATATGACAGCGGTACTGTCTGTAATCACTGAAAGAGGTCCAAGGGACCAAAATTGGTTCAGAGAGAATTGAGTGTCTTGATCAGAGCATGTATCTCCTTGGTATCAGTGTGTTCGAATCTTTCCTAGGTGTCGCACACCCCCTGGACTTTTATCTTTCCTGATACTACTCCTCAAGCAAGGTCCACAGCATCTGTGGTTACTGACTGCTTTGTACCAGGGAAGGAGAAGGGTAGACCTGGATTTAAGTGGTGTTGATGCAGAGACCAAAAACATTTCAGATACTACTGAATCCTTCTCATGAAAAGTCTTGCTAGGAGCAACATAAGAATCATAGATGCCATGAGACCCAAAATCAAAGTTTGAGTGGAAAACCTTAGAAATAAATCTAGATAAAGATCTATTTTTTTCGTCTAATAAAATAGCTCTTTGAAATTAGGTGTCTTGTTGACATCCTGGGAATACAATCCTGTGGAAAGGAGCCAAAAAGACTTTTTAATGTTCTCTTGGAATCCCAGTTTGTGCACGGAAAAGAAGAATTTTTGACTCCTTGAAAAAGACTCTACAAAGACAAGCAAGTCATCTATATATGGAAAAAATGCAGAAATTCTGCAGCCTGCAATGAAATATAACAGGAGACAGACACTTTGTGAACACTCTTGGTGCAGTGGATAGCACTAAGTGTAAGGCAGAGAACTGATACTGTAATCCAGACACACACAACCTTAAGAAACATCTGAAGTCTGGATGAATAGGGATGTGATTTTAAACATCTTTTAAGTCCACTGTTACTGGGAAACTTGAAAGAGGAACACCAGGTAACAGGCTGTGAAGTGACAACATTTTGAATTTCTGCAGTATCATAAATATGTTTAGAAAAGGATGACTCAGAATTGGTAACCAATAATTTTCTTTCTTTGGCACTAGGAACATCCTTGAATAAAAATCCCATCCCTACCTGGGAAGGAGGGCCTAGCTCTATCACTTCTTGGGACAGCATGAGATAAATAGCACGTGGAAACAAGAGAGTCTGGTCTGCAGGATGAAAAATGACCCACATGGAAAGAAGAAATTTTCTTCCACTGCCATATGTAACCCTGAATGATTTTCAGATCCCATTTGTCTGAAACAATCTGTTGCCAAAGAGTAAAATGGAGATTCAAACTTTCTGGAACAGAAAAACGGCCTGGGTGGGAGGGGGACACAAGGTCTCTTGAATGCCATTCAAACTTGCTCAACTGTCCTTGTTTTGTGAAGTTTGAGACTTCTTTTTGGAACCCCCTTGCCATTTCTTCTTAAACATCTATTTACCTGAATTTTGTTGGGGCTGTTTATTCAGTTTTTTTGCCAAAATTGGATGAGGAAAAAGAAAATCCCATGGTCAATTTGTAAAAGGAGGACTAAGAGATTTCCTGGATCAGCTTTCCCTTTTCATCACACTTTTTTGATCATCACCCATGCAGCAGAGAGGCGAAACTAAATCACTAGCCAAGGGAGAATTTAAAATCTAATTGTTTACATCATCTGGGAGGTTCTGAGCATGCAGCCAAGCAAACCTCCTTAAAACATTACTACTGGCCACAGCTCTGGAAGAAGTATAAACAGAGTCTTACACACACTGTAAACAATGAGTAGTGACCTGTGCAATATATGAAACTAAGTTATTTAAAGCAGATTTTTCTTCACAAGAAGAAACTGTAGATAAAACATTCCTCATACTTTTACAATTTGTCAGAACAAACAAACATACAAGCCTGACAATTCAAAATTCTGCAAATCAAAGTTGCAGAATAATACACTTTTTCCTATTTATCAATAATTTTCCCCTTATCAGAAAGAGTATGGCTGGAATTACATGACAACCACAGGATAATCTGCACGATTTCTCCTCCCTGATATATTTTCCCCATCTGCCAATATCATCCCTGAAGATAATCATTAAGGCAAGGGGAAATATTTATTTTGTCATTTTTGGTGATTTTTCGTTGTGCTGCTAGTGGTACAGCTGTCCATCTTTCTTAAAACTTCTGTTTCGTGCTGTATGGATTCTCCGACAAATCGCCCATCTACTCTACAAGTACTGTAGAGTAGACGACTCCCTACTCTGCTCTTTTTGCCCCAGGAAACACCCTCTGTACAACTATACATGCCCACTTTTAACATTTGCATGAAACCCTGCCTTCCTATGTGCATAACAACACCCTCACTCAGGAGCAGGAACTTCTGTTTAAATTAGCTGTTTCTGGGTGCCTTTGTTATTCTGAGGGAGCACCTAACTAGTATTCTATAAATCTTGCCAGACTGATTTGTTTTCAAGCAAGTATTATTTAGGGGTAAAAAAAGATGGCTGTTGGAGACAGCAGGGACTAGGCTTCCTACTCTTCCTAAAGTGACTGGAATTGTTTCTAAACTGCAAACTCCTGCAGCTTGTCACAAACAGTATGGAATCTGTAGTTCTGGATGAAATGGCTCTGGAGATGTAAGGAAGGTTTATTCTGTCCTTATCAGTGAAGAAATCCAAAATGCACAGTAAGTATTTTACCTAGTGGTAAAAGGTTTTGGTGAATTTTATCTTTTTTTTTTTTAATTTGCCAGTAAAGAATTAGTGGTTGCTGTTTTGTCTTCTGCTTACTACATGGTGGTGTGCAGGAAGTGTGTTTTTTAAGCTTAATATGTTGTAACTGGGGTACATAATGAGTGTTTGCTAGGTAACCGCTGAACCTTTGGAGGTGAAACTTTGATTACAAACCAGACTATTCCTGTGAGCTTTGCCTGGATTATGTTTTTTCTGAATTTAAATCATGATCTTCTGTTGTGATAGTGCATTCAGTATGTAATCAATGACATCAGGAGACGTACGCATTGTACCGATTTCAGTTCACTTTTATTTTTCTGAAGGGGTAATACTAGGACCCAGGAGAAAACTTCTAGTTAAATTAAAAAAAAATACCCTAAAAGAAATACAATTCAAGATGGCATAATTTAAAGAAATGTACATTTTATTAAACATAGGGTTGCCCGCACAGAATGCAGAGTTGGCAGATGTAATTGTGACTGCCTGTTACTGTGTACCATGACAGTCGTGAAAATATGGCAATTAATGTGGAATGCTGTAAAAATGGGCATTAGAATTTATACCTTTGTGTCTTATTTCAGTGGTCTCTTTTATCTGAAATATGATAAACATAAAGCAGTGTAAATGTGGGGCGGGGTGAAAGTGATTAAGCTGCTTGTTGCAGTGCCCAATTTAATTGCCAAGTTAAAAGACTTGTTAGGTGAAAACTGGCATTATGGCAAAGTGTTACCACTATTTTAGGGTGAGCTCCACACAAGTGGCTTAAAAACAAACACATATGGATTTCCTCATCCTGGTGTTGTGACTGCGAAAGGTGACAATAACCAAAGAAAGGTTCCATCAATATTTAAGGCGAGTGATTCTGCCAGATGTCATTTAGACACTGACCTGAATGAATGGAAGATAATTCTGGTCTATATTAGAAGCACAAAACTGCTTTTGAGTGAACACATAAAGAGTGAGACATTCATCGGATGAATATGTCACAGGGCAAGGAGGTAGTTGGCCAACTACAAGGAGTTGCCCTTTCCTTCGCTATAGTTGCAATCTTGGAGTTGGTATGTTTAGTTAGGGGGTGTGTGAGGCAAAGCCCTCCACCTGATAATGTTTTTTAATTTTTTTCCAAATGGCCACGTAAATTTTTTCACTAGGAAAAAATTTGATGATGTGGCCATTTGCTCTTTACAGGTTTCGGGTATCATGTGTCGACTTTTATGGAGTCGCACATATGCACTTTCGTTATTCTGATATACACCCATATAATTCTACTGGCTTCATTCATTATCAAATTCTTGGAGGGACTTCACAATCTTGATTTCACTCCTCTGTGTTGCTTTTTTTTTTTTCCGTGCACTTTATCTGACACTTCTAGTTAAATTAAAAATGATCCTCTTCTGTGCTTATTTTTTTTGATTTTGCAGTATGCTGTGAGTGAAGTGTACAGAAAAGAAAAAATTAAAACAAAAAATGGAGTCAATAATTGCATTACTTTCTGTTTTCTTATATAATTCAATCAGAATCCAGCTAGTGTTTTTTTTTTTTTCTGCTGGATGTTGGCTGTTGACAGTTTTTGTAGTTGGTATGTTTTCCTCTAGATATGTTAAATTTTGTACTGTTAATATTCTGCTGATTGCATTCTTGCTGTATGTACAATTGTATTTTGTTCTGCAATTAATTGTGGGTGGTATTAAGTTCCATGCTTTAGTGGGCTTAGTCAGTGCTTAAGGCAATAAAATACTTCTCGATTCCTACACCATCTGTGGTGTCTTTGTGCACCAAAACTTAGTAAAGTTCTGTTACAGTCAACATATTGATCAGCTTTAACTCCCTGAGCCAGCTATCTGCATATGATTACTGATGTAGCCAAGAAATGACTGAATGCACATGTGATAAACCATAGGTTCAAAGGAGGACCTTTATACGCCTAACCACGCAACTTAACCCAAATGCATCCCCTGGTAACAAATGCTTAATTGGAGGAGTACATTTATTAGGAGGAGTATGTTAGTTAGGAGATTGCCAAAAAGTTATGTGGGTGGGTTATGTTAGTTAGGGAATGTTTATTGTAAGTGTCTGTCTATAAGAAGCATGAGGGCCAGCATGGGGATGAATTTGCGATTTCTTCTCCAGTGATTAAGGTTACATTTGAATAGGGTTGGGGATGGACTGTGTTTCACATTGATGGGGAGACTAATCCAGAGCATGGGTATCCTATGAGTCACTTGTTTGCCTCACCAAAATGTTCTATTTATGTGGCAAGCAAAGTTCATATCCCCGGATCTAGTGTTTCTGGTGCTGGTTCATATCCCCGGATCTAGTGTTTCTGGTGCTGCTCTTTTTGCAGATGTGCAAGAGCTCAACCAGGGCTGGATCTAAGGATAATTTGTATGCCAAGCACAGATTGCCTCTCAACAACCTGTAAAAGCCTGAGTATAGAGACAAGACTCTAAGGTGATTTGCAATATGACAGTGTGTTAATACTCTGGAGTCTCTTGGTGAGGAACTTGTTTGGGCAATCCAACTGTTGCATATGTTTGGTCAGTGATTGTTGTGACAAGGGACAAGTAGAGTGATGCTTTAACTTCCTTTCACCTGGATGTCATATCCTTACTCATAAGTTGCATGATATAGAATGATCTTCTTACTACCTTGGCTATGTGTTGGTCAAAGACCAAATTTCTGTCTACATATGTTCTCGGATCTCTATTGACTGGGTCATCTCTTAGGAGTGTCTTATCAGTCATGCAACTGACTGTGTAGACGTTTACCCAAAAGACACTATAATGCACTTTTTGTACAGAGCTTTAATTAACCCATGGTTCTGGCAGCAGTTATTTCAATGTGTTAGACCTTCATGCAGGATGATAGTTTAACGAGAGAATTTATGGTAACTTCCAATTTGCAGTTGTCTGTGAATTTGGTTAGCCCCTTAACACTGGCATCTACTTCTGAAGGTCCAGGCTAAACAGGAGTGGGTCCAGCATATGACATGCCTCTTGGTGGAGGTGGTTTCACCAATCCTGAATTCTCGGGTCCTGTGTGTGAGCCAGCTGACAATCCAGCAAGTTGTGTAGGGATTTTATGCCTAATGCAGTGAATTTGTTCACAATACTTGAGTGGGAATATTGTGTTGAATTCCTTAGTCAGGTCTAGGTAGGCAATGTGCACTGTTTTCCCTTCATCCATTGCCTTGGTTACCTTCCCAAAGAAGTCTAACAGGTTAGGTATGCATGACTTTCCTTTGACAATACCAAATTGGGATGGGTCCAGTGTTTATAGGTTGCCGATGTCTTTTTTGATCATTTTCTTGATAATTCATTCCATGGCTTTGCATATTAGACTAGTTAGACTAATAGGTCTGTTTTTATGGGGTCATTTGATGGTCTACCCTTGTGAAGATATACAACAGTTGCCATCTTCCATTCACTTGATATGTAGCCTATCTTGAGGCTGTGGTTGAAAAGTGACTCAAGTGGTCCTGATATGCAGATAATTTAGGGAACAACCTGGGATACTGTCGTGCTCCACTGAGGCTGTGTTTTTAGCCTTAGTGAGTACCAATATGACCTGCTCCATGCTGATAGTTGGGGGGGGGGGGGGTGCTGGTAGAGATTTCAGATGGGTTGGCAGGGGGGAGTGGGGGATAAAAAGTACAGTTTTGTACCTACCATAAATGTAGATGTCCGATAGGTATGCATCTGCAGTCATAACATATGGGTTGTCCTGCCTCAGGCAGCCCTTCGGTCGGCCGGATTCCAAAGTCTGGGTCTGGCCTCGGCTGATGTCGCACTTTCCCGGACGTCAGAGCTTCTGGGGTATAAAGGCATCAGCCGACGCCATTTTCCTCAGTGTTTCTTGCCCCAGATGCCAGGTGCCCTCTAGGAAGGCTAAATTTGGATAAATGTTGAAAATTCCAAACAGTAGCAAACAATATATATATATATATATATATATATATATATATATACATACAAACAAATACACCATAATAGATTCCCCCAGCTAGCTGAAGAAGGGGTAAGCACCCTAGGAGTACCACAGAGGGGAAGGAAGGTGGGTAATCCTGACTGCAGATGCATACCTATCGGACATCTACATTTATGGTAGGTACAAAACTGTATTATGTCCTTCAAGGATGCATCTGCAGTCATAACATATGGGTAGAATACCACAGCCAAACTGGGGGAGGAGGTACTAAGATAAGGATGGTGTAGTTAAGATCCCCTGTAAAACTGCAGTTGCAAAACCTGCTCGGGATCTGGAGTATAAAGGTAGATTGTAATGCTTGGCAAATGTATGCACGGAGCTCCAAGTAGCAGCTTCTAAAATGTCCTTGGTAGCCACCCCTCATAGGAAAGCTGTAGTGGTGGCTGTGGCTCTTGTGGAGTGAGGCCTGATATTTTCAGGAGCTGTCTTTCCATGAAAAGAGTAGCAAAAACAAATGCAATTTCCTATCCATTTTGAAATTGTATGTTTGGAAATTGCTTTTCCTTGCACTCCAGTTGCATATGCTACAAAAAGTTGGTCAGTTTTTCTGCTAGTTTTAGTTCTGTCCAGATAGTAGCGTAGTTGTCTGTGTACATCCAAGGTGTGCAAAAGTTTTTCCCCCCTGTTCTGTGGGTTAGGGAAGAACGTAGGCAAATGGAAAGCTTGGTTCAAGGATACCCTGGATACCACCTTTGGCATGAAAGTAGGATTGGTTCTCAGAGACACTCTATCCTGGTGAAAAATAAGGAAAGGCTGCACTGCCATTAATGCCTGTAACTCAGATACTCTTCTTGCTGAAGTGATTGCCAGAAGGAAAGCAGTTTTCCAAGATAAGAACTGTAAGTCTGCTGATGCTGCTGGTTCAAAAGGGGGTAATGTTAATTTTTCCAGCACAAAATTGAGATCCCATGTAGGCAGAGGGGGTCTCCTTGGAGGTTTTACATTTTTGATCCCTCTTAAAAATTGTCTGAGGAGAGGGTGAGAGAAGATATGTGGATCCATGTTGTACTCTGCTGAAATTGCTGAAGCATGAATCTTAATGGAGGAATAGGACAGGCCATTGTGGAACAGTTCTGCTAAATATTCTAGGATGTGTGCTAGGTTTGCCAGTGTGGTATTTGTACCCTTTGATGCGCTCCAAATGAGGAATCTCTTCCATTTAGCTGAGTATGTCTTCCTTGTGGAGGGTCTGCGAGCCTCCAGGATAATGTCCTTGACCCTCTGAGATAAAACAGTTTTGTTTTGTTTTAAGCAATTTTCCAGGCAGTTAGCTGCAGTGTTTTCAAGTTTGGATGCAGGGTCTTGAAGCTGTTCTGCGTTAGAAGAAGAGGCCATAGGGGTAGAGGCCATGAGTTCGCCCGAGACATGCTTCTCAGTAGCGGGTACCAGTGCTGCCTTGGCCAGTCTGGAGCTATTAGTATCACCTTTGGCTGTTCCTCCCTGATCTTCAGTAGAACTTTGTACATCAATGGGAGAGGTGGAAAAGCATACACTGTTAGGGCATTCCAGCTGAAAGAGAGAGAGTCCACCTTCCAGGCTTGTGGGTGGTATACTCTTGAGCAGAATTTCTTCAGTTGGTGGTTGAGTGGGGAGGCGAACAGGTCTATCTCTGGCATTCCCCATTTGCTTGTTATGATTTTGAAGATGTCTGGATGCAGCATCCATTCGTGAGCATCCGTGGTAGTTCTGCTTAGGCGGTCTGCTAGTGAATTCTCTTTTCCGGGTACAAATTTGGCCTGCAGCTGGATGTTGAGATTCAGGCCTAGGTTCCACAGATCCATTGCCATCCAGCATAGAGGGTAGGAACACGTGCCTCCCTGTTTATGTACCACATGACTGTGGTGTTGTCTGTCCTTATCAGCAGATGTCCTTGCTGGAGGAATGATTTGAATGTCTCGATTGCATGTTTCACTGCTAGCATCTCCTTTAGGTTTATGTGCAAGTTCAGCTGGTCCTGAGACCATAGGCCTTGGATACACTTGTCCTCCATGTGTGCTCCCCATCCTAGGTCTGAGGCGTCCGTGGTGATGGTCTGCCTTGGTTGTGGTTTGTTGAAAAGCAACCCTCTGTTGGACTGGCAGGCCTGAGCCCACCACAGGAATTCCTTTTTCAGGCATGGAATGATTGGTATCATGGTTTCTAGACTGTGCCTGTATTGAGACCATACATTCCTTAGGTACCATTGTAATTTTCTCATATGTAGCCTGGCATGCGGGATCAAGATTATGCAGGATGCCATGTAACCCAGGGCCTGCAGGACTTTCCTTGCAGTGAGCTGAGTTTGTCTTGTCAAAGCCATGAAGTAGACTGGTAGTTGCTTTTGTTTTTCTTCTGTGAGAAAAGCCATCTGAGTCATTGTGTCCAGATCCGCACCCAAAAATGTTATCCTTTGGGATGACACTAGTCTTGACTTCTGGATGTTGACTGTGTATCCCAAGGCCTGTAACAGGTGCATGACATAGGCCAAATCCTTTATTAGTTTTATCTTGTTGTCTGCTTGTATTAGGCAGTCGTCCAGGTATGGATAGATTTGAATTCCCTGAAGCCTGCAATGTGCAATTACTGATGCCAGGCATTTCGTGAATACTCTGGGCGCAGTAGATAAGCCAAAGGGCAATGCTGAGAATTGATAATGCTCTGATCCTGCAAGAAATCTGAGGTGTCTTCTGCAATCTGGTCGAATAGAGACGTGCAGGTATGCCTCCTTGAGATCTAGAGTCACCAGCCAAGACTCCTTGCCCAACATGGGAAGAAGTTGCTGTAGGGTCAGCATCTTGAATTTTGGCACAATGAGATATGTGTTTAGTGCAGACAAGTCGAGAATAGGCCTCCATTGGTTTTCTTTTCTTGGTACAAGGAATAGTCTGGAATAAAAACCTTGGCCTTGTTCCATAGATGGTACCCTTTCTATAGCTTTCATCTGAAGTAAATTGTGGATTTGTCTTAAAGCCTCTGGCTTCTGGTTTGGTGGAAGGTTTGGCATTCCGCTCCTTCTTGGAAAAGTGTGGAAGTGAAACCTGTATCCTTTGTCTATGGTTTGCAATGTCCATTTGTCTTTTGTAATGCAATACCAGTTTTTCAAGAATAAAGACCGCTTTCCGCCCAAGGGTGCTTCCAGTTGTTCCCTGGTAGGCGGAATCAGAGTCAAGTCATTGTGTCTGTCCTGTGGAAGTGGTTGTAGTTGTAGCTGTGGCACTACTCCTCTGGTTGGCAGGCTGCCACTGACGACCCCTGTAGGCACCCTTTGATTGACCTCTGCCTCTTGGGCGTCTATTCCTGCCCCTCTGTGCTCTGGAGGTGTCTGGAAAGGACCAATTCTTTGAAGGCCAGTTTCTGCTGAACCTCGGAGGTTGAACCTGCAGAAAATCCTTTACTGTTTGCACAGATTTTGCTTTTTCTTCCACTTTCTTTAGAATCTCCTGTGCAGGGGAGCCAAATAAACTTTGTTTCTCCATTGGAGCATCTAGGAGTTTAGCCTTGACATGATCTGGCAAGGGTTGCTCTTTTAGCCAGGCATGTCTTCGAATTACTGCCCCAGTCATAGCTGATCTAAATGAAGCCTCCAGTGCATCATAGCCACATTTTAAGAAATGATTACTGACCTGCTGAGAGTTGTGTACCAAATCCTGAAGGGACTTTCGGTCTAAAGGTTCAGTAGAAGAAAGCTTTTATTCAGCTGATCTAACAAATATTCCTGGTACTGTATCATGTGGAATTGACAGTTTAATGCCCTGGCAGAAAGAGTAGCAGATGTATAAACCTTTTTCCCCATCTCTCTAATGCTCTTGACTCTCTTTCAGAGGGTAGGGGTTTTGGCAGTGGCAGCTGCAACGCCTTTTGGGCCCCGAGATATAGTTTCTGGGTCTGCAGCATGGGCTTTATACAAATGGAAGTGAGAATCCGGGACCCTGTAATATCTGTCAGGTTTTGCAGGGGCCGGGGAAGAGAGTCAGGGGCAGAACTGACATCATTATATGCATCATCAACTACAGTTAGCACAGGTAGTATGGCTAGAGGCCTATGCTGTGCTAAGTGTAAAAAGGTTCTTAACCTTTTTGCTAGAGTCAGAGAAATCCTGACCCTGCCACTGAAAGTGTTCCCTCATTGAATGCAAAGTTTCCCCAAAGAAAATTCTTCAGGAGGGGAGGCAGAAGGAATAGAGTCTTCTGCATCTGAATCCTCATAAGGAGAATATGGCCCTTCCTGATGGTCTGATAAATCAGATCCATCCGAGGAGTAGTCTGAGGAGAGATGTTCAGGGGGTTCAGTCCTAGGCCTTTTGTCAGGAGGAGGGTGGGAGGCCCTGTCTGGGTGAGGTTGGGAACCCCTAATCATGGATATAAGGTCCTCAGCAAGGCTGAGAATCTGAGAACTTGAGGGAGGTCTCTGAGAAGTAGCTTTTGCAGGCAAGGCTTTTGAAATTTTAGCTGCTTTAGCTGTGGAGAAGGCCTTTATAGACATAGAAGCAGGGTGCCTAGCTGCCCCACGTGCAGGAGTAGAAATGTCCAATGGAATGGTGTCGGACAATTCTTGTGCGCTTGCTTCTTCGGTAGGAATTTCTGTAGCCGACGCAGCCGGGGCCTCTCTGGCCTCAGTTGTTGGAGGTATGATTTCGGCAGAAGTAAGAACCGGGGACTCTGTTTCAGCCGAAACCGAGACACTCGCGGTAGGCCTAACCGTGGTTTCAGCCGAAACCGCGGGCCGCGAGTGTCGGTCCTTTTCCTTGCGTTTTTTGGCTAAATGTGTAGTCGGAGTCTCCGACGGCATTTTATATGCAAAAGCGGATCCAAAAAACTCTTCTGCAAACTCCAACCGACGTCTAAGAGTCCGTCGGTTGAAGGAGGCACAGGCTAAACAAGCTGATACGTCGTGGTCTGGGCCTAAGCAAGGAAGGCAGTAAGAATGGAAATCCTTATGAGGTATTTGTTTCCCACAAGTTAAACAATTATTTACTTTGTCTGACATCGGCTGAGGCAAGAAAGAGTCCCCAACGGGGTACTTAGCTTTTTTAGAAGTCTTCGGTAGCAGAAATCTCTGGATCTGACCGACTGGCACTTGCGAACAGCTTCTGCTTCGGGCACAGCGCGGCAAGAAAGACTGAGGAAAATGGCGTCGGCTGATGTCTTTATACCCCAGAAGCTCTGACGTCGGGGAAAGTGCGACATCAGCCGAGGCCAGACCCAGACTTTGGAATCCGGCCGACCGAAGGGCTGCCTGAGGCAGGGCAACCCATATGTTATGACTGCAGATGCATCCTTGAAGGACATCTTGAGATGAATTTGTGGGCCAGCAGATTTATTATGTCATCTTTGGCAAAGCAATGTGATCTGTTGGCCATGCCGTCCCAGGCTGACAGATACTGAATTCCCCTGGAATGAATTCAGAAACTAAGCCAGTTGTTAAAGTCAATCATTTTTTGTTCATACTGTGGCTTTATCCATGGTGAAGGTAGAATACTGTTCAATGCAAGGCATATACCAGTCAGAGATACATTTAGGGATGTCCATAATGTTTCTCTCCATGTAGTCCAGAGAGGTACATCTAAGGTAATTTGTTAATGTTACCAAAATCATACTGGTACTACTGGTACCTGTGGTTCAGTGACATGAGGGCATGTGTAACTTGGGGGTCTTAGCTCCAGATAAGTAACTGACCGTGATTGTTTCCTTGTCCAGTCTTGTGCATGGGGCTTGTGTGTGTCCTATATGGAGTTCCCTATGACAAGATACCCGGGTAAACAGTTTGCTTGCTTTATGGGCTTTGCTTTCGTGGTTCCATTAGGTGTAGGCTGATATGTCGTGCTTGGTGTTGCTTTTGGTGTATGGTTTAGAGATCACGGAGGACAGACATTGCAATTTGCAGGCTTAGAAAGATGTAGATTACAGAGACTGCTTTTTAGTGCCTTGGCATATTGGTGTGTGTGGACACTGTGTGGTGGATGTAGTCTGTGTGCTCTTGACAGCCTTGTTTGTATGCAAGATTTTTGCCAACAAGAAAATTGTGTATGTGCATCTCTCGCACACTGTCAATAAAATGTTGTCTGTGAATATTAGACAACTGGTACAAGTGTTTACAGATACCACAGTGGTGTGGTTCATAAACAAGCAAGGGGGAACCAGAGCTTACCCTCTCTGCAGACTAGTCATGGTAGCCTTGAATATAGTGCTTCCACACACTCTACAGACATCTTACATTCCATGAGAGAAAAAAATGCGTCTCAGACAAGCTGAGTGGGATCAAGACAGATCCTTACTATTGGAAATTGAATCAGAGGGCCAAAAAAGATTTGTGGGGAACTTCTCAAACAGGTCTCTGCTCAAAACAAACAATTACCAATATTTTTCTCCAGGACTCCTTGCAAGAAAGGCTTGGAAGACAGATGTTTTTTTTCTTTTCCTTGAACGAGAATGTCCCTGTATGCTTTTCCACCCTTTCTACTAATATACAGGGAAATTCTTAAGATTGAGAAGGACTCTCCAAAGATCCTTGTGATGACTCCCTTCTGGCCCAGTCAACAGTGGTTCACCCTTCTTCTGGAAATGGCCAAGGCCAGTTACCAAAATCTTCCTCAGAGACTAGATTAACTCTCACAGACTGGATTAACTCTCACAAAATTGGGAGTGTTTGTCACATCTGAAACCAAATAACTACAGCTGAATGCCTACACGAGAGGGTTTCAACAGATTTTAGGCACCTTTTTGTCTGAGACTGTGTAACAGGTGTTAAATCAGGCAGGAAAATCTGCTACTAGAAAATCAGATGTTAGCCAGTGGAAGAGAGTTTCTAGCTGGTACCATGGTATGGTGGTAGCGTTGTTAACTCACAGCAAGAGGTTCTCCCATTCGATTCTCGGCTTGGCTTGGGAGTGCCTTGTGTGTGGAGTCTGCATGTCCTCCCCGTGGTTGGGTAGCGTTCGAAAGACATGCGTGCGTGAATGGGCATGCCTTCGTTGAAGGTTGAGCGTCGAGCTGGCACCTCAGCGTTTCGTAAAAATCTACTGCCAATCATTAGCAGATTGGTGTTCTGCTGTGGCGTCCTCTTACAGGGAAAAAGCCAAAAGACAAACAACCAGCAAAATAACCAGAAAGCTACATGTTTCTCTGGATCTTCAATATTTGTTTTGAGTTACTTTCCTGTGGCCTGTCTTACTCTTCCAGCCATTTCAGCATTTCTGTACCTGTACCCCTATCTTTCAATGCACTCTCAAGTTAAGCTATTTTTGATAAGGCATTGCAAATAAAGCCTCATAGAAAAACAGTGGCTCCTCTTTGGGATCTTAACTTTGTTTTAGATAAGCTAACACCTGCTCCATTTGAACCAACTCAAAATGCTGACACGAGGTTCTTAACATGGAAAATGGTATCAACTCTTCCCTTGACAACTACAAGAAGACTAAGTTGCAAGTTCTTATGGTTCATCAACCTTATCTTATTTTCAATTTAGATAGAATTTCATTAAGAATGAATCCATCATTTATGCCTAAAATAGTATCAGAGATTACTTTAAGCCAGGCTATATATCGCCCTGTCTTCCTCCAGAACCCAAAAATGAGGGAGAAAGGATACTCAGTACGTTGGATGTCCACAGACAAGTCAAGCACGATCTTGACAGAACAAAATCATTCAGTAATTCTTATGAGTTGTTCATTTCTTCTGATGGTAAAAAAAAAAGGACAGCATCAAAACACACCATTTACAAATGATTCTCAGGCAACTGCTTTTTGTTACACCCCTCACAACTAAACTATTCGAGACAGGTTTAAAGAGACAATCCCAGAGTTTAAAATTCGGGTCCACACTACAGCTGACCAAATCACACCCACCTTACCATGTCACTCACATCCCCACCCACGGTGTCCTTTTTCATTTACATAGCGTGGCAATATTCAATTCCAGTCCTGTTTTTGATCCCAGTGTCAACTACGCTTTGTGTTTACGGTCCAATCGCGGAATGTCCAGAAGTTTGCGTTATACTTTGGTCCGGCTTTCATAAAATTGTGGTTTTCTGCAAAATCAGTCCCAAATCATAACCAAATGACATTAGAAAATAATAGCAGACAATTCAGTTTCCAATTTTATACCCTTCAGAAAATTCATACTAATGCAAAACTTGTTATTTTATCAACTTTTTAAGTTTGTAAGAACAATATTTAAACAATGTCCAGATTTCTGGATGGAAGAGGCTGAAATCCTGCTTTGCAACTACTCCGAACATTAGTATCGTTCACTGTGGTTCGTTTCTGCAGTAACCGCAATGAACGATAGTTGTAAAAACAAAACATTTACTGTCCGGAGCTGTTGTTTCCCCCCATTATTTAGGCTTTGTCTCGATTACTTGCTCTAAGAAGCTGGGAGGTTCCTCCTGCTTTGCAACTGTTCTGTACTTTAATAACGTATTTTTAGAGTGATCGTTCATTGTGGTTCATTTCCATAGAAACCACAATGAACAATCGTATTTTCACATTCCTGAGCTGTTGTTTCCCCCCATTATTTAGGCTTTGTCTCGATTACTTGCTCTAAGAAGTTGAGAGGTTCCTCCTGCTTTGCAGCTGTTCTGTACTTTAATAATGTAGTTTTTACAGGGACCGTTCATTGTGGTTCGTTTCCATAGAAACCACAATGAACTATCGTTGTATTTTCACATTGTTGTTGTTCCCCCCATTATTTTAGGCTTTGTCTGAATTACATGCTCAAAGAGGCTGACAGGTTCCTCCAGCTTTGCAACTGTTTTATACTTCAGTGTGTGAGTTTTTAGAGCAATCGTTCATTGCCAATCATTTTTATAGTAAACGCAATGAACGATCGTTTTGAAAAGAAGACCTTTACTGTCTGGAGCAGTTGTTCCCCCATTTACTTTAGGCTTTGCTCTGATTTCTTGCACTAAGATGAATCAGAAAGGGACCCAATTGCAGGTCTGGGACCAGAAGGCTCTTACGTTCTTTCCTGACTTATTTAACGATATGATGCAGCATGGCATTGGCTTTAACTGTTTAAAAAAAAATAAATAAATAATTGACCGTTTCAGTAAATAAAAAAACGTGGTCAGTATGATTACTGCTCTGTATGCTGCTTCACTGTTTTGTAGTGTATTTTTATATTGTGTTGCTAGGTATCCTAATACCCTTACAGGTGATTCAAAAATGTGTTGTGCAGTACTGTGGCTTATAGGTAATATCTGTGCCTGATGAGTCTAGGGTTCACTTCTGACCTGTCATCACTATCCATGTGACGATGTTTGCACATTCTCCTTGTGTCTAAGTTAGCTCTCTCTGCATACACAGTTACTTAACCCCTCTCCAAAACAAGCTCCAGGATCCATGAAGGGCCAGTTAACAAATAAATGTACTTAATTAAACTAACCGATTCTAGAACAATTTCAGTTATTGTTTTTAATACTATGCTACTGCTTTCTAGAATTGCTCTCCTGTATTTCATCTGGAGCAGATCTATACTGTCTGACTCTTTAAGCAGCAGTGTTTATTAGATATACTGTACTGACCCCCTCAGATTATGTCTGGTAGACATTGTCGTTTCCAATTTCATTGGAATTTGTTCCTCAGCAAAGATGGAGGAATTTAATACATGCTTAGAAGGTGGTTTCATATGCTGTGCATGTTGGGCAAGTATTATATACTTTTCTTACTAGCTAGCCTATTTAGTATGTAAATTATATGATTGAAATAACAATGTAGGAAGTGAGCAATTTTTCAAGATTTCCATGTGTGTATGTTTGTTTGCATGTGTGGATGCACATATATATTGCATGTTGAATTTAATGAAAATGCGTTTCCTTAAGAATGTCAGCAGGTTTGAATTGACTTTGTAATTAGCAAGATCTCATTTAGGGGCTGACCAAATTAAATGGCAGTAATCCCTGCATAATAATGCTTTGCCATCAATTGCACATGTTTGCACATATTTGGTTCTACTGCAAGTGTATTATTTTTCATGTGTTCTAAGACCACTGTCTAGCAGCTTGGCACATAAGTATCTTGTAGGTTGTACAGGTTGCCACTTATGCTCAAACTTGATTCTGGGTTGAGGCAAGCAGCTGCTTCACCTTACCTGAGCACAACATTTGAGTTAAAGAGAGGTAACTGTAGCAACCATAAGGAGGGAGTGAGAGGGAGGGAAGTGGGAGAGTCAATGAGGTCACTGATTAGGGAGGGGATTTCTGTTCAGAGTTAGGGCTGGAGTTTTAGGTATAGGGAGCAGGGGGGTTAGGTTTAGGGAAGGATGTTTAGGGTTAGGGAATGACTGGTGAATTTTCATTTAGGGAGGGAGAGTGGAGTTTTATGATTAGGGAATGAGTAATTGGCTAGAGACTGGATAGGAATGGAAGGGCTAAATAGTTAAGCAGGACTGAGTTAGTGGGAGTTAGAGCACTTGCTTTTTCTAGCAAGTGGTAGCAAACAAGTGTATCATGATCTAATAGCTCACCAGCACTTGTAGTAGACCTCACGTGTCTAGCTTTCTGCTTTGTTATCTAGGGGGTCTTAATGGTCCTGAGGTGTTCATTTCATTTGTTCAATTACATTTAATCTGCTGCATTAATTATTGCTTGTTAGTAGCTGATTATATTGTAACTGTTATTCCAAGCCTCTTAGTTTTGATTTAAGCACTTGGGCTTCTAACTAGTTATCTTACATTATAAAGGTTTGTGGTCTACACTTTTGTGACAGGAGAGGTAGCTTACACCCTTCTGAGTTTGGAAATGCTGGTTGAAGGCTTATTTTGTCTGTTATTCTAAAAGTATCTACTTCTGGTTTAAGTATTTTGGCTCCAACAAGTTATTTTACATTAAGAAGATTTCTGGTCTACAATGTTGAGGAAGGAGAGGCTAGCCTCCACCCTTGTGAGATGGGGAATTGCTGGTGAAGGCTTATCTTTGTTGTTATTCTAAGTGTCTTTGTTCTGATATAAGCACTTGGGCACCAAATCAGTTATTTTACATTAAGAATGGTTGTGATCTATACTCTTTTTGCAGGAGAGGATAGCCTATGGATTCTGAGCTGTAAATAGCTGGTGTATGTCTTATTGTGCCTTTAATTTGATTGGCCACAGGAATAGCTTGTTTAAAAATTTGAATTGCTATGCCTGAGGTGTTTGGTGGCAGCAGTGTAAATTTTCCTTAAAATACCCTTACTCTCTTGACAGATTTCTTTTTAACTTCTAAGACATCTAGTTTGCACATAGGTGAGCTTTGTTCATCAAGTCTCTTGTGTTATCAAACTATTCAATATTTAAATTTCCTTCACTCTTCCCTAGTAGATCAGTAGCCATGGATATGCGCTTCCTGACTATCTGTGGTCAGTCTGGTTGAGATGATTATTCTGAGGCATCGGCACAATTGCTTCATGCACACTGATAACCCACTTACTCTTAGTATAACAAATAGTATGCGAAAAGCGTAAATACACTTTAATGCTGGAGGTAAAACTGTCTCATACTACCAAAACTAGTCCTATAGAGGTTGTCAGTCACACTTCCACCAGGCCTACTGTACAGGGTAAAGACCCCACACATAAAACTACTTATGCTGAGGCACTTACAGGTCACCTTCTAAAGCCACTAAGACCTCTTGTACAGCACAATCAATAAAAGGGTCCACAGCCATCATATAAACACTCCATTAAAATACCACCCAGAGCTACACATAGTAACAATGTATCCAATGCCTCTACTGCTAAGTCCTTAAGGCAAATCAGTACATAGCCATATTTTCTGGTCATTGTTAATTCTATTGTGAAGCACACTGATGACCTCTCACCAGACTGAGTAAGAAGAAAGTCACAGTTAGCTGCCTTTCCAGGGCTAGGAACTGTCATGCCACACAGGCACTCAGGGCATTGAACCACAGTAGCAGTATAACTCTGTCACAGTCCATGTGGATGTTAATGACAAGATATACCTCCCTTAACTATATGAAGGAAGACATAATTGAGCTTGCTGACTGTGTGTCTCAGGTATGTATGAGCCTAGCACTGAGCAGCATGCTACCTTCTCCAAGGATAATGCCACATTCTCAACAGAAAACAATTGATTTTAACAACTGTTTTAGCTTCTAGTGTCAATCCAGTGGAGTACAATGTTTGGCCATCTGGGAGGATATTGTTGACAGACCACGCTGCTTCATCAGGAATGGTCTACACTTTTCCTCAGTAGGCTTTAGGATACTAGCAGCTACCTTTCCCACACCCATAGTGCCATTTTAGACAATGCCGAACTGATAAACCTTCTGACTTACATGAATCTAAGTTGGAATATCTTAAGGTGGTATTCTGCAATGCTAGAAGTCTTAACATGAAACACCACTCCCTGCAAGCCTTACTCTCCCTGAAGAGTGTGGA
>NC_056728.1:1073843493-1073935993 GCF_019279795.1 Protopterus annectens | reverse complement strand
TGTTTTCTGGTACTTTTTATCTGCTGTTGAAAGGTGGTGACCATGCAATTGCAAATTATCTGCTGAAGCAGTCATCCAGCATCCTGTCATAAATCCAGACTGTTCACCTCCCATCTTACTTTCTACTATTCCCTTTCTAGAACTTTCATGTAATGTGACAAGAATTGTATATCTTTGTACAGAACACAGTTGTTAATGTAACCTTTCCTCTTGAACACTGGCACTGGTATGCTTATTCTCCATTCACCTGGCATATACATAACTATGAGTACCTTCCAAAGCCAATTCTCTCCTATACATGCATCCATCCATAACCCCCTTTTTCCCATTTTTGCACTTCAACAGTGACAATCCTCTAGAGCCACAGTTTACAACGTTGGGTGGTTATAGCCCAACCACGGTAGTTCGGGCATACTACATAATCGCATGCCACACCTATGGCCAATTTAGTGTGTCCAATATAACTACTGCATGTCTCTGGAATCTGGGAGGAAAATGAAGTACCCAGAGGCAATCCACACAAACACAGGAAGGACATGCAGACTCCGCACAGAAGGCACCTCAGCCGAGAATTGAACCGGGGAGCTTCTTGCTGTGAGGTGACAACTCTAACTGCTGTGCCACTGTGCCATCCAGTGCATCATTTCAGCTGTGACTTCATTTGAGCCTGCATGCCTTTCATGACTTAATTTTCCTTAGAGCTAGTCTTACTTCTTCTATGGTGGGCTCCTGCTGTTCTCTCATTGTAGGCCGTATCTGGTGAAGTACAGTTTCTGTGGGATTTTCTTCATTAGAAGCTGCTCGAAATACTCCTTCCATCGGTCTTTGATGTCCAGTGGACTGGTGAGCAGATTGTTGTTGGCATCCCTTGTGAAGGGTACCCGACTGTTATCTGTATCTTTCTCTCTTTGCCTTGCCACCCAATATACTTTCTTTGTGCCATCTACTGAGTCACCTTACAGAAGTTGGTAGAGTACCTCTGATGCCTTGTTCTTTGCTATTGCAAATCCTTTTTTAACCTTCTTGCTAGCCTAGCAGTATTCCCTCCTAGTCTTGTCTGTCTTTTATTTCTTCCATATTTCCCTCCACTCCTTTTTCTTTCGATGACTTCCTGGACTTGTGCATTTCTCCACCAGCTTTCCTTACATACCTTATTTCCATGCATGGCTTGGATACATATGTGTTCTGTAGTCCTCACATGTGCTGTTATGAAGTGCTTCCAATCTTCACCTCCACTTATTACCTCTTCTTCTTGAACTGCTAGAGCTCTAAGCAATTCCTAAAACTGTTGTGCTTTCTCCCCAATCAACTTCTCTCTCTTCAGCCTAGTCTCGGTTGTTCTTGGAAGCCTTCTATGACCACTGCTTGTAGCTGATTGTGGCAGCTAGTGTTTTTTTTTTGTTTTTTTTTTTACTGTGGGCTGACTGTTTCACTATGAATGACTTTACAATTACTAATTCTACCCCATTGTTCTTTCCATACTAGGAGGAAGCCTAACCGAGTGGCACGTTAGCTACTTTTGTATGCAATCTGTGGCAGTATCTCTTTTTGAACCATGTATTGGCCACTTTCAAGCCATTTGCCAGACAGAGGTCTACAGTGGCCTCTCCTCCTTTATTCCTATTGCCCCACCCAAGTGTATCCAGGCAGTCCTCATATACTATTCTGTCTGTCCTGATATGTGCATTCAGGTCAGCCATTATCATCACCAATTCCTGTTGTCCTGCTTTATATAGTAATAAATATGTCAGCTATGTCTTTATCTATTATATATGTATATATAAATATGTAATGTGTGTGAGAGAGAGAGTGTGTACATCGTGTATATTTCTCTCTCTCTCCGTATATATATATATATATATATATATATATATATATATATATATATATATACACACACACACACACACGCACGTGTGTGCATGCGTGTGTGCTGTGTGTATATATAAATTAGTTAGGGGATCGATTGAGTAAGAGGATAGATTAAGAGTGTGTGTGATTGTTTAGGGTTATTTAAATTTAGTGTGTGTGTGATAAAAGTTCCAAATATCTTCTGTAGTGGAAGTGTTATGGGAACAGCTTTTTTTTGTTTAAGGTGCAGGTTAGAGTTAGTGGCAGGGTTATCATGTGTTACTATAGGTTCATAGATTCGTACTAAGCTAACTGCCCTTGTGAGCCATTTTATCCCTTGTGAGACTCAAACCCTGCACCTTGTGCTTGCAAGGCAAACACCTTAACCATTAGGCCACCCTCCCAACCCTATATGGTGGAGCAAAAAGACTTTGCTGCTTACAGTGGATCCAGTAATCCAAAAACTCGTATGCATCCATAAAACAAATAGCACAGCTAATACTTGGACCACAGATATAAATCCACTCAACACATAAATGCACATGGTGGAGGTATGCATTTATAACACAGTGCTTACCCACCTCTGAATATACCATAACCACTTGATGTGGTAGAGGTTCAAACAGAATATTAGTTGATAAACTAAGTGAGAAGAGGGTTGGGAAAAGTTTAGTAAGAGGATGTAGGATTATTGTTGTGAAGAAAAGCTGTACGGTGCCAGTGTATAATCTATGGTTGGGTAGATGGAGAAACAGAATTGATGTGACATGAAAGAAGACGGAGAGAAAATAAAGGTAGTAAAATGGGAGGTGTTGAAGAAGAATCATTTTTTTTTTTTTTACACGTCTTTTGCATGATAGTCAAATTTCAAGCTAACATCAATTATTACATCTAGTACCTTAGTGTGGATTACTAATGAAATTGCTGTTTGCAAGGTTAGGGAGGAGAGGAATATCTTGATAGAGAGTTGTTTTGGGATGAATAGGATGAGCATGGATTTTTGGAGGGTACAAAGTAGTTTCAATAGCGGTAAGGGAATCCTATGTGTATCAATTGTTTTTAGCAGCACAGATCAGAGTAGAGTCATCCCTGTACTGAATGATTTTTCATATTTACTTGCTGAGTGGAGGCTATTCACAAAAATGAACCAAAAGGAACCTAGAATGGAGATCTGAGGGACTGCAACGGGTTGTAAAGAGGAAATGTTATTTTGCTATTTAAAAGCCTGTTGTCTGCAGGCCAAGTAGCTGTCAAACCAAGTGCATGTGGGAGTATCTAGACCTCAGTGGAACACGTTTTTTAGCAGTTTGTTGCATAACACTGTGTCAGAAACTTTCAATACGTCAAGGAAGAGTGCAGGGACTAGGTTTCCCTCATGTCAGTTTTGATTTATAGTGGTTAAGAGGACTGTAGTAGTACAATGATTTGGGAAGAACCCATGATGTATTAGAGATAACAGATTATTGTCTGAAATGAAGGAGAGTAATTGTCCAAGAATACATATCCCAAGTACTTTTGAAAGTGGAGACTGAATGGCTACTGGTCTAAAGAAGTGCCTCCCCTGTGTAAGGGCAAGGTGCAAGACTTTTTTCATAGTTTAGAAATACAGACTTTTTTAATGAACTGATTACTTGATATAGAAACTGGGCAGGCCAGAGAATTCAGCATAATTTATTTCTGAGGGCATTGAGGGATGAAGACTTAAATTTAGGGGAACTGTTCTAAAAGTGCAGCAACACCATGATAGGTTTTGCATTAGCATGCATTTAAATTTTATGAGGAACAGATCAAACACATATGAGGGAAAATCTGGGCATTCCATGAAAAATTGGACAGTTTAGAAGTATGAGAATGACTCAAAACACATTTTTCTCTCTTGATTTCATTCCTCCATATATTTTGGATTTCTAATACCATGACAGGAATTGACCCCATTCCTAAGTCATGTTATGATTAGAGTTCATGAAATTACTACTGTTGTAGTCTTTGATGTTAGCCAAAAATGCTCTTTTCAACACCTGCAATGGGCCCGGAATTGCCTTTTTCTGTAATTTATATGGGGTTACACATATTGGTAGCAATGACTGTTAATTTTTATTAGACCCGTTGCTCCTGACATTGGAACTATCTGGATAACTTTCTTCAACATTGTTCTTGGTCCTGCTAGCAAAGGTATTTTATTACTTTTTGCCTCCCAGTACACAAGACACTGCAATCAGTTGGTGTAGCAATTTCAGTGATCAGTTCTACATTAGCCTTTACCACTATATCTTGTTTTCTCACATCTATGTTTTAAACTTCTGGTAATTGGTAATGCCTTGTGATATAAATCATTATCTTTAATGTTATATGGTTCATGTTTCCAGTGCTTCTCTATTGCAATATTTGCACAATCTCCACAATGCAACAGTGTTGTGCCTTTCAGTATACAGGCCCTCTGCCATGAGTAAATCACGCCCAGCACCAAGAAGTGCGACTGTTTTCAGTTCCTTTTTACAGTGTCTGCATTTTTCTGTTTTTCGCACATTTTTAGTGGACAATGTAAAACCAACATCTATGTGGTCCACTCTCCTGGGCAGCCATTATTAGCTTTTCATCTTTTGGCTTCAATTTGCTTCTCCTTAACCATTCCTGCATCAAATCTTGGTCAACATCAGGTTGTTCTAGGAGATGTCAGTACCTGCCACTATATTTGTAGATTTTCCATTTTTTTCTTCTCATCCGATTCCTCTCCTTATATTCTTTTTGATTTTTGGCACATTCAGTTGCTTTCAGATTTTTGTCTTCTTCTTATCTGATTTCTATACCTGCTTGATACCGAAATGCTTCTAATAAACTAAGCAAAGATGTCACCTTAGACTTCTCATATTTTAAACCTTTCACTATGTTTGGCTCTGATGAGGTCAGAATATATGAATGCAATCCCATGATTGTAGATCTATACATGTGATCAATTTCAAGGAGACACATTGTCTCCTTCCAAGCAAGGAATATATAACCTTGGTAAACACTGAAAAAGCACAAAGCATTTTTCTTGTCTTCATATCCAATTGAGCCAATACTTTTTGAGGCCAGTCAGTCACCCTCAAAACTGTAAGCTAAAATGAGCAAATTGATTTATAGCTTGGAATTAACTACTGCACGTCAAGATAGTTTTCAATATTTCTTTTAGGTTTCTGAATATTCCTTACTGAACTTCATTCTCATTTGTTCACGTTTTATTGGTGGTCCTTCATCCTGTTCAAGTCCCTTTATATCACGTTCCTGTCTCAGGTTATTTTTTTTGTGTTGCAAGTTTCCTTATCACTTTTATATCATCTGAGAAATGTCAACCATTTGTACTTGGACTTTCAATTCCTCTGCTGATGAACTATATACAGTTTTAAGTTATTCACAAAAAACAGTCTTTAAACAAGGTTAGTTTCTGGGAGCCAAATTGTAGTCATGACCTAATATGTTAAGTAATGAGTTAAGGGCAAGACAAAACAGCAGTGGTGACAGAGTCAGCCTGGAACAGTCCCCTTCGAATTTTTATCCCTGCAATAATTTATTTACCTTTTGTCATGGTTTAACTGTAAAATGGTTTGCCATGTTTTCATGATCACTGTAATGTAGCTACCCAATGCAGGATGTATGTTACACATCTGTAAGCACTGCTTTATCCATGAATGTGGAAGGCTGTCATATGATTTTTTTTGTAATCTATCCATGCCATACTTAGATTCTTCCCCTTTTTACAACGCTAATGCTCTACTACAGCTTTCTTTAGCAACAAATGATTCTTTGTTCCTTGTGATTTATTTTTGTTACCCCTTTTTTCTATTACCATGACAGTTTTTCTAGAGGACTATATAATTTGTATATTGTCAGAAGGCAAGTTATTGGTCTATAGTTTTTAAGATGGCTTACAGACTCGCTCTTGAAGAGGATTATCACTTTTTCTGTTGTTAACCAGGTTGGTGTCTGTCTGAGCTTTGCATACAAATAGTTGTTACTCATGGCTAACTCTTCATGTAAAGATGTTAAAACTTTTAGCCAGAACTTAAGTACTGCATCTGGGTCTGGGGTTTTCTGATTAGGAGCTTTTCTTAACTTTGTTTCAATCTCTCTGGCCGTTACTTCATCCCATTTCATATCCTGTACCCTTAAGCTTCTTATTCTTTCTTTTACTTTTTCTATGCATTTAGCATCTTTATGTTCCACAGGATCTTCACAGATATTTCTCCAAAATGTATCTATTTCTTATTTTTGTTGGAGGAGTTTCAATTCCTTTTGCCTTGTTTCCCAATTCTATATAAAACTTTATTGGGTCATCAATAAATTGCTTATTTTGTATTTTTCCTTTATATTTACCTGCATATCTTCTAAGTTTTTCTCTTTCTGCTAATATTTTTAGTTTATTTCCAATATAGTGCACAATAGATCCTGATCTGTTCTAATACTGTGCATTGCTTTTATCACATCTGAGTATTTTTATTGATCTGTTCCCCTTTTATACTTTTCTAAAACAGTGCCACTTCTTGTCTTAATTGCTTTATAGTTTTCTCTATTCGATACTTCCATGATGGCATTTGATTTCTCCCTTTCTTTCCCTTACTGTCTTGTGTTTCTTTGGTAAAACTTTATCTGTCATTAATTTAGCTGCACAGTAATATATCCTATTTACTTATGTTATATTGCATGAATCTCTATGAACAGTCCTAATTATTGTGTGCATTTGTTTTATCAAACTTCTAACTTTTGGGATTTTATTGACTTTTTGTAGTCTGTTTCTTTCATTGATCTTAATACGTCTGTCCATATCTATTAAATCAAGCAACTCTTCTCTTAGATCATTTTCTAAGAAACTGAGGGCACATTCTCCATTTCCTGCGGGCATTCTATAGGAAGTTCCAGAGCATCTTCCAGTGCCACATTCTGTTCAGTTTCTTCCTTTGTCATCCGTTGCTCATATGGGAGCTCACTGGTCCATCACTCCATAATACTGACTGTCAGAGTTGCCACAGTTTCCTGTTCCTTCGCTTCCTATGCAACTCCAACTGAAGTTTTGTACTGGTTTCCTATGGAAGGGCTCCAAAGTATCTTCACATGGCAATTGATCAGATATTTCCTGCTCCACTGGTTTGTCCTTAATTTGGGGATCCATTGCTCTATCCTGCTGTGATGTTAGAATTAGATTTTCTATACTAAATCCTTCATTTTGCAGGTACAGTAATCCATAACCTCAGTTTCTATTTCTTTAACTTCTCCGTTACTAATCCTCTTTTCTACTTTTCCTTTGTTTTCTTACTTTTTCTGTTGGAAATTTTTCATATCTGGATGTCTATTTCTTTTCAAAAATCTTTGGTGCTGCTCTTTTTGTCTCTATTAGTTTTGCTTTTTCCTTTACATAAATATTTCCCCATATTAAATCTTTTTTTTTCTTTCCCATGTCCATATTAATTCTTCTGATGTCTCCTGCTCCTCCTGTTTCTTTCTCCTTAATTGTTTCATCATGCTGTGATATTTAAACTTTCTACACTAAATCCTTCACTTTGCAGGTATTCCATAACGTCAGGTTCTATCTTTTTAATGTCTACTTCACTAATCTTCTGTTCTACATTCTCTCTTTGTGATCTTATTTTTTGTATTGTAAATTTTCTATATCTGGATGCCTTTGCCTGTACGTCTCTTCAAATATTGTTGGGGCTACTTTTTTGTATTGCTTAATTTGGCTTTTTCCTTTGTATAATTATTGCACCATATCAGATCTCTCCCTTTCCCATGTTTATGTTTTTTTTAGACCTTTCAAAAATCTCTAGATTTTATTCTTTATTTATTTTCGCACATCCTCGCTTGCTTCTTTTTCCAAATGGCCTAAAGTTTTTTGACTTATATAATGTTTTTCATAAATCTGTTGTATTAATGAACACAAGTTTTTATTTGTAGCTTCTGACAGTTTTTCTTGTGCAAGTATTTTTCTTTCCTCTAATTTCTCTCAATCTTTTTGTTTATCTTATGTCAGGAAATTCTGTGCTTCTTGCATAATAGTAACAATACATAATTTCTTTCTTATCCTCAATAGTCCACTCTATCAACTTTATGGCTCTTTTTTGGCCCATCAGTTTTTGCGATTTTTGTGGGCTACTACTTCCTTTTACAACCGAGGGGGGGACCCTCCCACTGAGCCTGGCCTAACCCCATTGTAGGAATGTTTCTGTGTCTGGAGGATTCTATATTGTCATTTTTTCCAGTCCTAGCAGCAGCGCGCCTACCAGGATTGGCCACTTTTTTTATCCTGGGTCTTGTGTACCCAGCTATCTTTTTTAATTTTTTAACATACTTCTGTCCATGATATATGCTATATAAATACAGCCTATATATCAGTGTCATCTTGGTGAGATTTTATGAAAAACAGGGTCCACCTTGTGAAGATAATCACCAAGACTTGAGGATGAATTCATTTCCAGCAATACTACTCTCCTTTGCTTGCTGATTTGTCATCTCTCCATTCAGACCCAGGTAGGTGAGACTAATGGATCAGTAGCTCCTTGAATTATCGCAAACTCTATTATTCTGCAAAGGCAAGAGGAGTTAATTTTGACCAGGGGAACTTCATCAGTTGTTAACACTGGTCTGACATAATGTAGCAGAGGCCAGCTAGTAACTACATCAGCTCCTTCCCAGTTTGAGCTGGACTGGACAACACTAGATTAGGTTGATAGAATCTCACTCTAAACAGAGTTCTTTCATGTCATACAGCCATTACATTCTGCCACCCTGAAGTTGTTGCTACACAGGTTCTTGGCACTCTCTGGGTCTCTGCAGTCTATTATCTGTTTAAGAGATGGGACTCTAAAGAGACCAAGTGATATGCCCAAATTGTGTGTAATAAATCTGGATAGGGAGAATAAAGAATGTAGGTGGGTGATACAACAAATGTGGTCATGTGATACAACAAATGTGGTCACGTGATACAACAAATGTGGTCAGGACATGCAGCACAAAAGACTGCAGCATCAGACAGACCCTTTAAAGCAGAAAGTCTTCATGTTACGCTCTGTCAAAGACTAAGCATCTGTGCCTCTTAGCAGGCACATAAAAGAAAAAAAATACTCTGCAGTTTAGCTTTGATATTACTTTTTTCTCAAATGTACTGCCATCCTGGTTTACTCTGGCTGTACTCTTCACAAAGTATATGCCCTAATAATACAGGATGATTAAAGGCTATGAATCCCAAAGAAGCCAGTATAGAGCTGGATCTGACAGAAACACCTCCCACTACCCTAATATACTGTGTTCTATTATTAAGTCATTGTTTTACTCATAGCCGGTTTTAGGCACCAGCGAACTCTGCGGTCGCTGGGGACCCTCAATCACAGCAAGTTATCTTATCTTGATATTTTGTAACATGTTTGTCAAACCAACAAAAGCTAGTACAGCAATCTTGTATACTTAATAAAGCAGGTAAGTAATAATAACTCATATTTATCTCCTTCAAAATTCAAACATCTTTAGTTATAGTAACAGTATTTTGTCAAGTAACAAGCTTTACAATTTCATTAAATATTTTACCAATGACATAATGCCCCGGCCTAGGTTAAGCCCTGATGGTGGACATTCTCTTCACTAAAATTAACATAGCCAGTTTTAGGTACCTGCAATAACTGTGGCTGGAGGGGGGCTCTTAATCATCAATGACTGTTTTGGGGGCCCCACAAAAACTGCTGTTGGTTGGGGAAAAATGAGGAGGAAAAAATGTATTAAGTTTTGATTACACTCTTTAACCTGAACAGGACTGTGATATGACCCTGTTAGGACAAAGCTGTAATGAACATAAGCAAAGTAAGCACTACAGAGATCAGCAGCCCAGGGTGACAGATCTCAGTGCAAACTGTGGAGTTTAAGAAGAGCTGATGCTTCTAATCTTCAGAAATGGTTTCTCTTTCAAGGTTTTTATACATACTGGCAGAACAACTGATACTGTAACTCTCAACATCTTTGCTGAAGAATTCTGTTCAGTGATAAACATGATAGCATAATAAAGTCTTAAAATGAGGAACACATTTTATATATTACTCTAATTCATTCAAATTACTATAATAACACATTTTGCATCAACATGCATTTTTAGACAATAAGTATAAAACTCTGACGACTGGATTTATTGTTACAGAGCAAAATTATGAGACAAAATCAGGAATATCTGTGAAATCAGGGAAAGTGATAGGCATTAATTTACTCCTTACTGAGGTAAATAAAAGTGACTTATCCCTGTTGCTGTTTGATGACTGCTAAACGCAGTCACTGATCTTGTGTAGCAGTACTAGTGTTGTACAATGTACTTGCTGAAATAAGTACAAAATTAGCATTGCTGTGGTGTGTGTGTGTGTAAAAAATATCACAGTTTTTATCAATGCACATATCCAATAATGCCGGAACACACATTATTCTTCAGGGTATCAATAAAAATGTAACTGACAAGTGATTATATTTCAAAAGTAAGGCATAAAATATATCACAGAGCATTCAGACACTTAGATCTCTAGGAATTTGGTGGCCCCCACTCCCTAAACTGTAAAAATGGATACAGGAGGCTCCCTTAATCATCCTCGACTGTGGGGACCCCAAAAAAGCTGTTTTTGGTTGAGGAAAAATGACGAGAAAAAAATGCTTTCATTTTCTGATTGCACTCGTTAGCCTGAATGGAGTTATGATATGACCCTGTTAGGATAAAACTGATAATAGCCTTTGTCTTCAACCACAGACATTCTAAAACATCCCTGCTCAGATGCTTGTGTACAGAAATTTACCGTAGATTATGAGGGTGCTGGGGATTGTGTAGTTATCATTTCCTTTACTTTTCTAACAGGCCTCAGAGGTATACAAAGAAAGTTACTTTAGCTCCTGTAGGGGCAGTGTACTGCCTGGTAGCAGCAAAGTAGAATACATTATTGCAATCCTTATTTATTTTCACTTTCCTCACAATCAAACATCAGCCACATATACAGCTGGTTGCCTTTGGGGGTTAGGATCAAAGAGTAAGTAGGCATGCTATGTATATGTATTTCAGAAGTCACTTGAAATCTATGACTGTGGCCATTTGAATCTTTGCTTTCATCCCAATCTAACACCAGAGGGTTGCATAGGCAGTGACTGTCTTTTTGGGAGGATTAGGTTCATAGGTTCATAGGTTTATACTAGGCTATCTGCCCTAAGGCATTTATAAGCCTAGCCCAAATTTTTGTGGCTTACGCCACCCCTTATATGAAAAAATACTGTGCCCATTAGTTTGTTGTGCCTCTGTCCAGCAGTGACACAGAGATGATTCCCGGGGTAAACCTACGATCTCCCATCCACAGGTCAAGATTTCTCTTGAACAGAGCCAGCGAGGTGCTCTGCCTCACATGGACCGGGATTTTATTCCACAGCATAGGGAGTCTCTGAGTGATAAATCTATCCCTCCAGCACGTCCTATTTATATCCGTGCTAAGGTTTTAAGTCGCTTGCTCTAGTGGTTTTGGTGGATTTGGATTTTTTGAGGTGGAGCATGTCATTAATTCCGGGTTGGACATGGCCTTGTATGTCAGGCACGTGTCACCTCTGAGCAGATGGTATGCGACTGAATAGAGCTGGAGTTTCTTCAATCTGGCAGCATATGACAGATTTTGGAGTCCCTTTATCCTTTTGGTGAGGAACTTTTGGGGTCTCTCCAATTGCTGCAGATGTTGGGTGAGATACATCCCGAATGGGGCATTGTACTCGATCATTGGTCTGATAAGTGAAGAGTACAGAGGAACAATGACCTCACTAGATCTGGATGTGAATCCCTTCATGATCAGGTGGGCAATGTAGAAGGTCTTTCTAACCACTTTAGCAACGTGAGTGTCAAAAGAAAGGCCACTGTCAACCTGGGTCCCCAAGTCCCTGATAACCTCTTCTGTGCTTAGTGGATTGCCACCTATATGGTAGCTTGGGGTTACCTTGTTTTTCCCGAAGGGTATGACTATACATTTTTTGGCGTTTAACTTCAGGCCATGGCTCTGGCACCAGCTATCTGTTAACATGAGTCCCTTCTGAAGGATATCCGTGTCCGATGCACTTTCCACTATGGCGCCCAGTTTGCAGTCGTCTGCAAACTTTGTCAGCCAAAGTCCTCCCATGTTGGCCTGTACTTCTGAGAAGTAGATGCCGAACAATAGGGGGCCAAGGATCGAGCCCTGTGGGACACCACTTGTGACCGGCTTGGAGTCTGACATAGCGCCAGCAACTCTAACCCTGTGGGTTCTGTCCTTAAGCCAGTTTGCAACCCATCTTGTGACATATGGGTTTACATTTAAGCTGGTAAGTTTTTCTACAATACCCGAGTGGGGTATTGTGTCGAAAGCCTTTGCAAGGTCAAGGTAGGCTGTATGGACTGCCTTTCCCTCATCAATGGCCTTGGTGACTGTTTCAAGAAGTCGACCAAGTTCAAAAGGCATGATCTTCCCTTGAAGCCAAACTGGGTCGGGTCCAGTGTCTGCAAGTCCCTATATCTTTGTTTATGAGCTCCATTATGATCCTCTCCATAGCTTTGCAGACTAGACTTGTTAAGCTTATAGGGGGTAATTACCAGGGTCCGTAGAGGCACCGCCTTTGTGGAGTGGGACCACAGTTGCCGTACGCCACTCCTTGGGCACGTATCCTGTGGTAAGGCTGAGATTAAACAGCTGCCTTATGTGCGGGTTTAATTCCTCATTTAGCTCGTGTAGCACACAGCCGGGGACACCATCCGGTCCCAATGATGCTGTGTTTTTAGCTTTAGAGAGAGCAGCTTTCACCTGCGCATTTGAGATGTCTGGGAGGCTACACTCCGCTGGGATAGTTATCTCTCCTTTAGGGGGGGTGAAGTTTGCACTGAACCTGTCTGCCAGTATGTTGGCAATGTCTGTGGGTTCAGTGATTTTTGTATCATTTTGGACTAATTCTGAGCATATCTGGGAGTTCCTACCCAGGTTCCTAACATAGCTGAAAAAGGCCTTATGATTGTCCTTTGAATCCATGGCAATTTTTCTCTCAAAATTGGCCTTAGTTGATTTTATGAGTGCTCGTATTTTTTTACTAATAATGATCAGGGGTGACTTCCCTTTTATGGATTTTGTTCTATCATGTAATAGCTTTCTCCTCTTATTGTAAAGTTTGTTAATGGCTGGGGTCCACCAGACTGGACGTTTGCCCTTTGTGGAAAGAGTCTTGGTTTTATTTGGGATTGCCTGATCCATGCAGTCCTGGAGGTGTTCATAGAAGGCATTTGTAAGGGCTTCCGCAGCTTGGTTTGTGGTTTCCACTGGCTCAGGGGCCTTGAAGGATACCACACCAGTCTTGAGTAGTGTGAAGTGAAGGGAGGCAGGCAGTATTCCCGTACATGATCTGTGTATCCTCACAACTGACTTGTTAATTTATTTTGAGCTACTATTTTTGTCAGCTTTGAATTTTAAGCCTTGGATACAACTTGTCCTCATTGAAAGAAAAAAATAAGACTGAAATTCTTTTTTCTTACTCACGATTTTTGTTTAGGCCACTTTTGGATTAAAAGGTTGGGAAATGCTCTAGCTTCTGGGGGCACCGGCTTAATTGAGTTATTTCCTAAATGGTTATTACTGTGCTGCCTTGGTCAAGAAAGTATATTGAAAAGACAGAAGGAAAACTAAAGCTGAACAGCAACATTGCATTTCTTTCCTTAATCATCATTTCTGTTCAAGCCATCATTGTGTAAAAAAAAAAAAAAAACTTAAAAAGCACTTTAGAGCATATATAAAGTTATGACTTCTTGAAAAAGCTGAAGAAAAAAGGTAAAATGGAAGAAAAAAAGTATTGTGCATAAGTGGGAAGCCCAACATGGGGGAAACTCTGGAGGGTGTGTTTTTTTTTTTTTTTTGGCGGGGGCTGAAACAGTAAGCAGTGCCTAGGGTTCCATTGCACATTAGTTCTCCCCTGCACATAGAGTTGTTGTAATGTATCCTTGTTACAACTAAATGTCAGTAACTGTAAAATGTCCCTTTGTGAGATGGGCCAACACAGTGTGATATGTATGCCTGTTGTAATAAGATCATTGTAGCTGCAGGCCAGTCTGTGTGTACTACTCCTAAAAGTCTGCAGCATGCACTAAAAAGATGGATAGAAGTGGTGGCAGTGATAGGGTGATACTTAGACTGAAAGTGCCCAGGGGGCCCCCAACTTGACATTTGCTGGGGGCCCCCAAAATGTTTACACCAGCCCTGGTTTTACTCACTGAGTAACACATTAGTTAACACGTAGCTTATACAACTTGTCAAAACTTCCCTCGTGGAATTTCAGACATAGAAGCCAGGTTTAAGCACACTGCATACAAAGTCAGATCCTCATACAGTGTGTTGCCATTACCAGATTTAAATTTCTGAAGAAGTTTGCAATTTGGCAGACAAAAAGCGCTTAAAAGTTATTCATTGTGTGGATTTTATTAAACCAAGTGTGCGGACTCTGCTGTTGTTGGGACTTGTTTTTATCAGTTTCTTGTGCCTTGTTGCTTTTACTTAACTAATCTCACTATATTTTTCTGAATGATCAAAAGAATTCTTATTCCCTGGTTACTTACTAGAGCAAGACAATATGAAGTAGATGAGAGATCATTCTTTGTGAGGTTACAAAAACAGAGTGCAGTGAGACTTCAGTCTCACCTAGTATTAAAATATAATTTTAGTGATGGATTACAGAATGACATTACATCTGGTTATCTGACTTCTGGTTCCCATGTCCCTCCCCCCTTGGCTAGAAGCGGTCAGGATTTAGCACATTTGTGTCAATAATACACACACACACACAGCCTTAAGATCTGCTGCAGCTCCTGGAAGTCATAAAAACAATTTCAAACTTCCACCCTTCCATAGCACCAATTAGTTCACTGCCAAGGACAATAACAGGCGGCTTCCTAGTGCTTGTTTTCCCAGATATTTTGTCTCTGGTTGCAATCAGAACTGTAGCATACAATCTTTATAGCCTAACTTAAGTAATTTAAATTTTTTACTAGTTTTCACAGTTAACTGAGCTTAACCTCTTCTCTTCCAATATTCTCTGTTACAATGTATACATTTAATAAGTTACAATAAAGTACAGCCTGATATACATGTATATTTTTTTCTGTCCAGTAGGACACACCACTGATACATTTTTAATACAGTCAACTTTACAAAAAAATTTTTCAACACAAGCATATTTACAAATCAGTTTAATATACAAGTGACATACAATTCAAAATTCCATCTAGCTGTGCTGGAGTATGTTGCACATCCACTGCCCTACTTCTCTTGGCATAGCTGGCAATACCTGACATTGTCACACTTAACCATGTTGAAATTTAGTATTGGTTCGACACCAGCCACTCCAGGCTTTCTATTAAGTTTCTGTACAGGATCGAGTTAAAGTCTTATTGAATTGAAAACAGCCACATCTACTTTGGCTTGTCAAATTATCCTGTAAACCTATGGTAAAACTGAATTAGGTTGGTCTAAAAACTCCTTCTGGACATGAACCCATCCTTACTGTCATCTTAGTTGTTGTTCTCCAGGAAAGCAGTCACCCTTCCTGCAGGATTATTTCCATGGACATTGATTGTTGTCATCCAGGAATACAGTCATCCTTCCTGCAGGATTCTTTCCATGGAAATTGGTTGTTGCCCTCCAGGAATACAGTCACCCTTCCTGCATGATTCTTTCCATGGACATTGGTTGTTGTCCTCTAGGAATATAGTCCCCCTTCTTACAGGATTCTTTCCATGGAAATTGGTTGTTGCCCTCTAGGAATGCAGTCCTCTTCCTGCATGATTCTTTCCATGGACTTCTCTGCAACTGCCAGTAGGTTAACAGGTATATAGGTCCTGGATGTTTTATACCATCTCCTGTACAAGGATATCACTACTGCCACCTTCCAATCTTCAAGCAGCTTCAAGTCCTTTCCTGTAGGCAGTATACTTTGTTTCTTTTCTAATGTTTTGTAGCAGATGGTTTCAAATAGCAGGGACTACCTTACAGAGAAGCCTTTTCCTCCAACAGTTTGATCAATCCTTTAAAAACAAATAGTGCTCATTGGAGTTTTTGAGGTCATGGTGGGGGATTTAATTGTAAACCTGGATAGCACCTTGCACAATGTCCCCATTTGGCACCCTCTCCAGATTAAAGATGAAAAATTAAAGTTATCTCAAAGCAGAATACCAAAAAAATGCAGGGACCATTTGTTACCACCTCTTCTACAACACCCCTAACAGCTCGTGTCTGGGGCAAACTGCCCTTCTACCCTGCCCTATGTTTACATTTTACTGAAAAGAGAGAGAAATGCATTGTATTTATGTACAGTAGTTTAAAGGTTGGTGAAGAGAGCAACAATATTGCTGAGATTGTTACAGTAAGCCAGTTTGCCTTATTTAGTGTTTCACAGTGAGGTTTCTACTCTGAAAGGAAGGTTTAGCACAAGCAGTGAAAGGGAAACATTTCTCCATCTTCTTGGCAGTAACTTTTGGTGTCTCACAGGCATCTATACTAGGCCCCATTCTGTTCAACATATTCATCTTTGACACCTACACTGTTAAAAAAAATTCTACCCTAGTTCAATAAATTGATGACTCGACCCTAATATGTTCTGCTAAATCTCTCTTGAAACTCCAAGACCTTACACAACAATCCTTGTTATCAACTGAAACATGGCTAAATAATTCACAACTACTTCTAAACCCTAAAAAGCTGAATTACTGCTCTTTACCCCAAAACACATCTCTGCTAAAACAACAGTATTCAGTATTGTCTCTTCCAAGACCACCATAATGGAACAAGAAGACCACATAAAATTACCGGCTGTCATCACTGATGAGCAGTTGAAATTCAACCACCTTGTATCACGTGATTAAAAAAACACATCAGAAACTAGGTACTTTACACATAGTACAAATTTAGCTTACTGACATAGCCAGACAGCTTATAGCCTTTTCCTTCTTACTGCCATCTCTCCTCTATGGTGCTCCAGTCTTCACTAACCTTCAAATCTCATAAACGTCCAAACTTAATTAATGCTATACTAAAACAGCCAACTAGAATACACACTGCCTAGACTACAGAATTAAAGTGCTTAGAACTGCCACCTCACCTAACTCTTTTTTGATTAACTGCAAAAACAGACTTATCTATAAGCAAGAAAATTGCCCAGCCTTTAACAACTTAATACAGCACTACTCCCCCAATAAAACTTTACACTCTAGAGAAAAAAATCACTAATCGCTATAACCAAATCATTTAATACTGCAGGTGACTCTGTATATTCAAAAAGTGTAGCTAAATTATGGAACCACATCCCATTACCACTGAAATCTGTTCAGAATATAAACACATTGAAATCTAACTAAAACTTCACATATAAAATCAATGGATCTGTTCATGTACACCTCTAGGATAACTGTAATCTTCAGCTTGCTATGTCATCAAATCATTTCTCCTCATTTACAACCCTATGCCCCTCAAACAGTCTTCAAAAATACCTGAATAGTTCTACTAGCACCTCCGAGCCACATTCATAGGTTATGTAATACAGCTCACCACCCCACATCTATGGTAACTATTTGAAATGTTGGGACCCACTACAGCGAGTCTGAAACATGGAGACTGATTGGCAGAAAGAATGGATTTACATATACTAAGTCTGAGGTGCCATTTCAAAGAATATTCCCATTTTCTCTGAGGTATGGCAATCTCGGAGTCGGTATACATAATTTCAGGGGGTCAGGGGGATTGCAGGTGGAAAAGAAATTTTAAGGAAAACAGCAGTTTTCAAAATTCGCTCTTTTCTTGTGTTTTTGAACTTTTTTTCGGTCTGTCAGCACTTGGCATTTGAATAGGGAGCCCACCGCTATACTTCGAAACCTTGTGACAGGCATATATAATAGTCTCTGAATTTGCTAAATACCCCACAGCTTAACTACAACATTAGCATTTTCTACTCTACCAAGTTCCTCCCCCCACTTCCATTTCTTTGAATTTCTAAGCAATAATTACAAGATCCATGATCTATTAACAAACTTACGAATATACCTCTTCAAATGTTCAACATCTACTAAACGCATAAGTATCTTTTTATACTGTAATAGTTTACCTTTATTTTAATCTATTTAGCAGATATATGTGCTTCTGTTAATGTTCATAACTCAATGTTGGTTACTTAACTTTCTGTTAGTGTAATTACTGAATGTTTGTAATATGTTGGTGCTTTCCTCCCTGGCCTCCACTAAAAAGGGTTTTTCATTAAACCTGGTAAACAAAACCAAAATAAATAAACTGATGAGTCAGCAGACTTTAGTAATTTAGACTATCTTGTTTATCTGTATGTCACAAAGTTTTGGTTGTTGCAGTTGGATGAGGTAGTTACTCAAAAGAATGCGTTTCCCCTCATGGCAGAAGCTGTCCCTACGGCTGTTGTAATTTATGGTTACTCACATTTTCACAAGTATTTTTTCCATACTTGTGGCTATAGAAGGTTCATACACATTGAAAATAAAACTGTATATAACTTTTTTTATCATTTTCTATGTATTTTACTCTTCTCACAAAATTCTCATTTAAATTTTAACATATTTACTCAAAGGTTGAACACAGGACGGTTATGGCTGGCAAAGTTTGCAGATGACTGCAAACTGGGCGCCATAGTCGAAAACACATCTGACACAAATATCCTTCAAAAGGGCCTCACAGAAACAGATAACTGGTGCCAGAGCCATGGCCTAAAGTTAAACGCCAAGAAATGCATAGTCATACCCTTTGGGAAAAACAAGGTTACCCCTAGCTACCATATAGGTGGAAATCCACTGAGCACAGAAGACGTTATCAGGGATCTGGGGACCCAGGTTGACAGTAACCTTTCGTTTGACACTCACGTTGCTAAAGTAGTTAGGAAGACCTTCTACATTGCCCACCTGATCATGAAGGGATTCACATCTAGATCAAGGGAGGTCATCGTCCCCCTGTACTCATCACTCATTAGAAAGTACAATGCCCCATTCTGAATGTATCTGACCCGACACCTGCAGCAGCTGGAAAGGCCCCAAAAGTTCCTCACCAAAAGGATAAAGGGTCTCAAAAATATTTCTTATGCTGCCCGACTGAAAGAACTCCAGCTCTATTCAGTCGAATACCGCTTGCTCAGAGGTGACCTGTGCCTGACATACAAGGCCATGTCAAACCCAGATTTGATGAATATGCTTCACCTCAAAAAATCTAGATCCCTCAGAACCACAAGGGCAGGGGACTTAAACCTTGACACGGTTATTAATAGAATGTGCTGGAGGGACAGATTCATCACCCAGAGACTCCCTATGCTGTGGAACAAAATCCCCGGTACATGTGAGGCAGAGCACCTCGCTGGCCTTGTTCAAGAGGAATCTTGACCAATGGATGGGAGATCGCAGATATACCCCAGGGATTACATCAGTGTCACTGCTTGACAGAGGCACAGCAAAATAATAGGCATAGTTTCTTCAAACTAAAGGGGTGGCGAAAGCCACATAACTATGGGCTAGGCTTATAAATGCCCTTGGGCAGATAGCCTAGTATGAACCTATGAACCTATGAACTAACAGTTGTAGTCATCCCCTGGCACAGTGCTTGGTTAGAGAAGCTTGACAAACTAGGTTTGCATGCAAATTATCCTAGTTTTGCTGCCATCATCCTTGACTATGTGTTAAACACTTTTTGATCTTGGAAAGTAGATTAAACAATTGGTGCCTGCTTAGGTGTAAATGGTCACATTCAGATTAACGAGGCACTAATTACAGTTTTCAGTTGTCTTACTGACATTGATGTCACTGAATGAGAAGCTTGATAATGGGCTATTTAAATCTCTTACTTCATTAAGTGCATTTATTTATTCAACTTTGATAAAATAATGCATTATCACAAAATAGTTAACCTGGGGGGAAACAAAGGCAGATTTACTTATTTTTTTATTGTCTGGAGGGTGCACCTCTTTGCCAGTTTCTAGAAAATTCTACTCATTTGAAACGCAGTTAGACCAGAGGGTTGGATGAGAAGTTAGTGCATTAACATTATTGTTATTATTATTATTATTATTATAGTCCTATTGTAGCAAATGTTAGGGATAATTGCTGTGTTTTGTTGCTTATGTAGCAGGTAGATTTTGTGGAGTTCATTTGGAGAAGCAATGCACTATATA
This sequence comes from Protopterus annectens, assembly GCF_019279795.1. NCBI lineage: Eukaryota > Metazoa > Chordata > Ceratodontiformes > Protopteridae > Protopterus > Protopterus annectens. Next base: position 1,073,915,941 of record NC_056728.1, on the reverse strand, counting down.
GAAAAATTTGTTCTTTACACAACTTTATTCTACTACAAAGCTGGATATTATACGTAAGTGAACATTTTTATGTTTGGTGATTTGTTATTTAAGATGTGATGAATTATAACTATCATCTTTAGTGCTGTGTGGCAGATAATTAGGAATTATATATTTAGAAAAATTTTTATAGTAATGTTTTTAGGATTAAGTAGTGTAATACACTTTAGTGTAGTTTCATTTGTGCAGGTTACCAGTTTTACTGCACTTTGTGTGAGCAGTTATTTCAGTATGTCTGTTGATATTTCCTCAGATATTCAGTGTTTTTTTTAGATGTGTTTGGTGTTGTCAGACTGGCTAAATTCTTTTGGACATGTGGGATTTGTCATAGGCTTTGTGGTCATTTAACAGTCATGTTATGTAACTGTTAGGTACACATTTGTATATTTGTGTATGTAGCTAAAATTCTGTGATTTTATATATGTGTGTGTGTGTGTGTGTGTGTATGTATATATCTACACACACACATACATGCATGTGTACATATCTGTGTGCATCCGTAGGGTTCTGTTTTTGCTTTTTTTTTTTTTTGTTTTTTTCGATTTAGTAGTTGTCTTGTACATGTTGGGGCAGGAATGTTAGTGTCTAGCTGTAGCTTCCTGATAATAATCTTACTATCTGCAGTTCACAGTGGGACAAGTAGAGGCATACGCCAAAATAACTGATATACTCTAGTTCCCTTAAACAGGTCTACAACACTATCAAGTAAGGTTTCCATTACAGATATACATGGACTGTTCTAGGCTTTTGTGGAAAGGAGTACAATATCATTCTTGACACGGCACTCACCTTCTACCTTATGTACCATAACATGTACTGAAAAAGGATAATTACTATCTTTTATAGATGGATTTTCTCACCACCGTGGACACATGGTGATCAAAGTTCAGGTTACTGTCAACCTGAGTTCTCAAGTCCCTTACCAGTGGGTTTACTTTTAGGAGAGTGTTATCAGTGTTGTAATTTGCAGGGGTGGTCAACTTCCCAACGGGTATACATATGCATTTTTTGGAATTGAGTATTAGGCCATATTTCTGGCACCAGTTACTTGTCTCTCAGACCCTCCTCAAGGATATTTACATCTTTAGAGGAATCAGTCATTGCACCCAACTTCCAGTCATCTGCAGATTCGGTCACCCAAAGACCCTCTATATTTTTATGATGTCAGAGAAGTGTATTCCAAACAGGAGAGGTCCAAGTGCTGAGTCCTGTGGAACACCACTAGTAACAGGCCTAGTTGAGGAGCTGTATTCCCCCAGCCTAACTTCATGTGTCCTATCCATGAGCCATTTGACTATCCATCGGGTTACATAGTGATTTATGTCTACATTTTTGAGATTGTCTAGAATACCTAAGTGAGGCAGTGTATTGAATGCCTTTACCAGGTTGAGGCAGGCCATATGAACTTTTTTGCCAGTCATCCATGGTTCAAGTGGTATTCTCACAGTAGTCCACTGGGGTTAGTAGGTGTGACCTACCCTTGAAGAAACTAAACTGGGATGGGTCCAGTGTTTGAAGATTTCCAATGTATTTATTAGATCCAGTGATAACTTTTTCCATGGCCTTGCATATAAGACTAGTCCAGCTTATGGGTCTGTTGATGGTCCACCTTTATGTAGAGGGATGACCATTGCAGTCCTGTGTTCCCTAAGGATGAAGCCTGTCTGGACACTGTGGCTGAATAGAGGTTAGCTCTAGAGAGGACAGTGAGGACCTGATTACTAACAGTAGGGGGATAAGTGGTAGAGGGTATTTCCTGTGGAGTAACTAGTCATCTTCGAGTCATATGGACTCTGTCTTCTACTTGTACCGTAATGCTGTTGTGTAACACTCTTTAGTAAAGTTACTGTCCTCTACTATTTTATCATGGAGTTTGGTAACTATTTTAGCCATTTAAATGTTTCTATTAAGGCTTTTTTGTCTGCACTATAAGGTTGAGAGGTATGCCTTTGGTTCATAAGTAGGTACTAGGCTATTGGGCCTAGGGCCTATACATAGGTTCACAGATACTAGGCTATCTGCCCTAGGGCATTTACAAGCCTAGCCAGAGTGTGTTTGGCTTTCGCCACCCTTCTTAGATTAGTTGACTGTGCCTCTGTATAGTAGGTCACAGAAGATAGCCCATTTAAGGTTAGTTTACCGTGCCTCTGTCTAGCAGCGACACAGAAGAGATCCCAGGGGTAAATTTACGATCTCCCATCCAAACGTCAAGATTCTTCTTGAAGAGGGTCATTGAGGGGCTCTGTCTGACGTGGATTGGGATTTTGTTCCAGAGTGAGGGGAGCCTCTGGGATATGAATCTGGCCCTCCAGCATGTTCTATTTATTTCTGTGCTGAGGTTTAAGTCACTGGAGCGTGTAGTTCTGATGGATTTGGATTTCTTAAGGTGGAGCATGTCCATTAATTCTGGGATGGACATGGCTTTATATGTCAGGTACAGATCACCTCTGAGTAGGCGGTAAGCAACTGAGTAGAGCTGGAGTTTCTTTAGCCTAACTGCGTAGGGCATCTGTTTGAGTCCCTTGATCCTCTTGGTGAGGTACTTTTGGGGTCTTTCTAGTTGTAGCAGGTGTCGGGTAAGGTATATCCCAAATGGGGCATTGTATTCAATTATGGGCCTGATGAGTGATGAGTAGAGGGGCACAATGACCTCGCTTGATCTAGATATGAACCCATTCGTAATAAGGTGGGCTATATAGAATGTCTTTCTAATCACTTTGGCAATGTGATCGTCAAAGGAGAAATTGCAATCTACTTGGGTTCCCAAATCCCTAATTACTTCTTCCGTACTTAATGGATTACCACCTATGTGGTAATTTGTGGGCACTTTGTTTTTCCCAAAGGGGATGACTGTGCACTTTTTGGCATTTAGCTTTAGGCCATGGCTCTGGCACCAGTTATCCATCTCTGTAAGACCTTTTTGGAGGATGCTTGTGTCAGCCGGTGAGTCGATTATGGCCCCCAGTTTGCAGTCATCTGCAAACTTTGTCAGCCATAGTCCTCCTGTGTTAGCCTGTATCTCAGAGAAATATATACCGAACAAGAGAGGTCCCAGGACTGAGCCTTGTGGGACGCCACTTGTAACTGGTTTAGAGTCTGACATGGCACCTGCAATTCTGACCATGTGGGTTCTATCCCTAAGCCAGTTTGCAACCCATCTTGTGACATAGGGGTTGATATTTAAGCTGGTGAGCTTATTTATGATGCCCGAGTGGGGTATTGTGTCGAAGGCTTTTGCAAGGTCAAGGTAGGCTGTGTGGACTACCTTCCCTTCGTCTATGGCCTTGGTGACTGTTTCAAAGAAATTGACCAGATTCAAGAGGCAAGATCTGCCCTTAAAGCCGAATTGAGTAGGAGCCAGTGTTTGGAGGTTCCCAATGTCTTTGTTTATGAGTTCCATGATGATACGCTCCATAGCTTTGCAGACCAGGCTAGTTAGGCTTATAGGGAGATAGTTGTGGCACCACCTTTATGGAGTGGGACCACTGTTGCTGTACACCATTCTTTGGGTACATATCCTGTTGTAAGGCTGAGACTGAACAGTGATTTTAAGTGAGGGTTCAGTTCTTCTTGGAGCTCATGTAAAACACAGCCCGGGACACCATCCGGTCCCACTGATGCTGTGTTTTTTTGCTTTAGAGAGGGCAGCTCTCACCTGTGCATCTTGATGTCAGGGAGGCTACACTCTGTTGGGCTAGTCATTTGCTCATTTTTGGGGGGGGGGGGTTTGCACTGAACCTGTCTGCCAGGATGTTGGCAATGTCTGTGGGTTCAGTGTATTTTTTGTCATTTTGCACCAACTCAGAGCATATCTGGGAGTTTCCACCCAGGTTTCTGACCTAACTAAAGAAAGCCTTGTGATTATCTTTAACGTCTTGTGGAATTTTTCTTTCGAAGCTAGTCTTAGATGATTTTATGAGGGATCGTAGCTTCTTGCTAGTACTGATCAGAGTTGCCTTCCCTTTCAGGAATTTTGCTCTATCATGTAGTAGCTTCCTCCTTCTGTTGTACAGCTTATTTATGGCTGGGGTCCACCAGACAGGTCTCCTGCCTTTGGAGGAGTGTGTCTTGGTTTTATTTGGGATAGCACGATCCATGCATTCCTGTAGGTATTTATAGAATGAGTTTGTAAAAGATTCTGCAGTTTGGGCCGTATTTTCCACTGGCCCTGGGGCTTTGAAGGATTCAACCTCGGTTTTGAGAAGTGGGAAGTTTGCATTTGAGAAGTTTTTGACCGTGGTTTCCTTTGCTGGGGGTGGGGATGGGATATGGATGTCCATAGTGATTAATTTATGGTCAGATCTTACCAATGAGGGGTATACCTCTGGTATGGAACACAGAGTCCCCATGTTGGTGATGATCAGGTCCAATATGTTTTCCACTCTTGTGGGAGTGGTGACCAGTTGTTCCATAGCATTTGAGTTTATAAATTCTAGGAACCGTTGGGCTAGGGTGTTGGGGCTTGAGTAGTGCTCCCAGTCTATGTTTGGGTAGTTAAAGTCACCCAATATAATGGTGTTTGGAGAGACCTTCATATTCTCCAGTGTCTTCAGGAAAGCAGAGTGGGGTTCCTGAGTTTGAGAGGGTGGTCTGTAGCAGGCTACAAACTGGAAGGCAGTTTTGCCCACTGTTAGTTGCACATGGATGGTCTCAGATGCTTCGTGCAGTGCCACTAGCCTGGAGGTATGGGTATCTTTGATGAATATGGATACTCCCCCTCCTCTTGTGGTTCGGTCCGAGTTTTGGGGCTGAAAAGCATGGTATGAGGTATAGCCTGGTAGTACTGGGGTGCTCTCGGGAGCCTTGAACCAGGTTTCTGTTACTGCACAGATATCGATATTCTTCATACTGAGGAGAGCCTCGAGTGCATGCATCTTGAGGTTTAGACTTCTGGCGTTGAGCAGCATTACCCTTAGTTTCTTTTTCCTTGTGTTGTCAAAGGAGGTGGGTTTGTCTTTTGAACCTTGCCTAAAAAAGGCACTATGGGGGTGGCAAGAGCCTTGGCCAGTATTCGAAAACCCAGGGGTGACAGGGTGCAAGCCGTCCCTAGCGAAGTAACGTGGCTTGTCAAGCATGTCAGCCCAGGCTGACAGACACTGGATCCCCTCTGAGTGACACCAATTTTAGCCAAATGTTGAAATTGATCATTTTGTCTTTATACTGTGGTATCATTCTTGGTGAGGGTAAGATGCTACTCAAGGTCAGGGTCATACCGGCCTGGGCCACATGATCAGAGAGCTCCTCTATGTCTCTTTTCATGTAATCCATGGAGGTACGTCTCAGGTCATTCACACCAGCAGGGACAATGACGTAGTCATATTTGTACTTGCTTTGGAGTGACCTGAGTGCTTGCCATAAGCCTAACCATAACGATTCCATGGCTATTGCTTCCCACAAATATTTACTTTCCTGGACTCCTGTCTGGCAGGGCTACTGATATGATCCCCAGGGTGAATTTCCTATCTCCCATCCAATCGTCAAGGTTCCTCTTGAAGACATGTATGGGCAGCCTATTCCAGAGTATGGGGAGTTTCTGGGTCAGGAACCTATGCCTCTGGCATGTTCTATTCATCGTGATGACAAGGTTAAGATCCTTGGAGCATGTGGCTCAGAGGGATTGGGATTAGCATGTCCGACAACTCTGGACTTGACATGGCCTTGTATGTTAGGCAGAAATCGCCTACGAGTAGGTGATATGCGACAGAGTATAGCTGGAGTTTCTTTACACGGTCAGCATAAGGCATCTGCTTTAGGCCTGTGATTCTTTTTGTGAGGTATTTCTGCGGCCTTTCTAGTTGTTGCAGATGTCTTGTGTGGTACATACCAAACAGGGCATTGTATTCTATAATGGGTCTAATGAGGGATGAGTACAGAGGGACAATGACCTCCTTTTTTCTAGAAGGATTTTCTAACTGTTGTGGCTATGTGGTTATCAAAGGTGAGACCACTGTCCACCTGTGTCCCTAGGTCTCATCACACTTTCGGTGTTTAGTGTACTGCCACCTATGTGGTAGTTTCACAGGTTCGTGTTTTTTTCCAAACTATTTTTTGGCATGTAGCTTGAGTCCATGGCTCTGGCACCAGGCATCTGTTTCAGTAAGGCCCTTTTGTAGTATATCCACATCATTTGGGGATTCAGTAATGGCTTCCAGCTTGCAGTCATCTGCGAACTTTGTAAGCCAGAGTCCCTTGGTGCTGGCCTGTACTTCAGAGAGGTAGATGCCAAACAAGAGTGGTCCCAGAACAGAACCCTGTGGTACAACAGTTGTCACTTGTCTGGAGCTGGATTTGGAGTCGGCTACTTTTCCAGTGTGTGTGTTCTTTTAGTAAGCCAATTTGCAACCCATCGAGCGATGTAGGGATTAATGCCCAGCTTTGTAAGTTTATCTATGATTCCAGAGTGGGGGATAATGTTGAAAGCCTTGTAGAGGTCCAAGTAGGCTGTGTGATCCACCTTACCCTCATCCACGGCTCTGGAGACTGATTCAAAGAAGTCGGTCAGGTCCAGGAGGCAAGATCGGCCCTTCACAAACCCAAACTTGGTGGGGTCCAGTGTTTGAAGGTTGCCAATGTCTTTGTTTATAATTTCCATGATAATACGTTCCATGGTCTTGCAGATCAGGCTTGTCAGACTGATGGGATGGTAGTTCCCGGGATCCAAAGTGGATTCACCCTTGTGGGGTGGGATGACTGTAGCTGTGCACCACTCTGTGGGCACGAAGCCTGTGGTGAGTTAGAACTGAAATGTCATGAAATCACAAGAAAGTAACGGCTTTTATTGCATGTATATTCTTATAGACTAGACAGACTTTTTGTGCTTAATTATCACTAGCCAGTACAACTTAATACATACATAAATAAGTAAAGAGACATACATATTCCATGTGAAATTTCAGTTTCATTTATTTTTCACAATAAAGTAAACAAGCAAGCAGACACACAGCTTCCATGTGAAGTCATAGTTTTATTTATTTGACTGTTTCATAACTATCATATGTAGGCATAGACAGATATTTTCGATGTAGCAGGTCAAAAATGAAACAATCTAAATCACAAGTGAAATCAAGTGTGATATTTTGTTGCAAAAAGAAAAACTGCTGATGAATCACTACATTGAAAAACATCTATAATACATGCTCACTAGTTCAAGGAACACCATTGCACATAAAACTAACAAACAATAGAGAGATACTTCTATACTTAACAGCCACTCAATTAAACAGCTTATTTAAGCAACAATAGAGATATTCTTTTATAATTAACATAGCCACTCTATTAAACAGCTTATTTACATTTACACATTTACATATGTACATACATACACATATTTCAGGCATGAGCAAAAATGCCATTCTTGCCTGCAAAGGTGTAGTTATTGTTTGACCTAATTTCCATTTTTTATATTCGTTCAACTATCATCTTGCTTGAATTCCACTTCTGCATTTCGCCCAACTGTTTGACATCCCTTCTGAAAGTGGTATGATTCTTTATTCTATTTACAATTTTTGGTTTATCTCTTGCACCATGGAGCTCAGATTGTAACTCAAAAGGGTCTGTCAGCCTCCCATTTGCATGGTTATCAAGCTGCAATTAAGTATGCAAACAATTAAACAGCTGAATAAAAAAATAAGAGGAAAAATAAATGATTTCAGAATGAGGTTAAGTTTAATTCATGGTACCTTGGAGAGTACAGCACACATCTGTTTGTTGTTTTCATTACGTGCTTCTTCCTCTTCTTTCAGCTTTTTCCCGGTTAGGGGTCGCCACAGCAGATTACCTGTCCACTCATGATTGGCAATGGAGTTTTACGGTGTTAAGTTGCCAGCCTGGTGCTCAACCTTCCACAGAAGGCACACACATGCACACACTCACACCTAGTGTCCAATCTACCTACAGCATGTCTTTGGGATGTGGGAGGAAACAGGAGCACCTGGAGAAAACCCACGCGACCACAGGGAGGACATGCAGACTCCGCACAGAAGGCACCCCAGCTGAGAATCAAACCAGAGAACCTCTTGCTGTGAGGTAGCAATGCTAACCGCTGCACCACATCGGTACATGCTGAAGTAAACAATTAAATGTTTGTTTACAGGTACCTTGTTATGTGAGTATAGAGTTGGTACTCTTACAAGACATAAAACACAGTAGGGGGTATTCTAAAAGGAAAAATAGCACAGTGTGTAAAGCTAAACTATGCAATCAGTGTTGACATGCAGGGTATTTGCAATTCAGAGATATCTGTATCACAATCATGGTACTATGATAATTGGTGTGGTCAGCAGCATATATTAATGACCATATAATGACATTCAAATGAGATGGCTTATAGAAATACATTCATCAATAAACTGATGTTTTTGTCTGCATGTATATTCTATATGCAGCATGCACATTGGTAAGTATATATATATATATATATATATATATATATATATATATATATATATATATATATATATATATAAAATGTTATTAAGTTCATAGGTATGTACTAGGCATGCAGTTCAAAAGACCATTAATAAGCATAGCCAGCTAAGCCCAAGCACTGCTGAGTGAGTTAAGTTTCATGGTCAAGCACCACCATGCTACATACCCCAAAGAGAATTTATGATTTCCGGGCTATTCATTCAGAATATTAATGAATACAGACCACGTCTAGGATTGCTTGACATGCATAGGAAGTTGATTCAATAAGTAAAGGATTCCTTGGGATAGAAATCTGTTGTACCAGCCATGTGCCATTTCTGTGTCTATAACAGATTACAGTCTTTGTTGTGGGTGTTCATGGTGGTGTGCATGTTGCATAGCTGTAAGAGGTCAAGCAGGGTAGAATGGGCCATGTACCGTATGGATGGACAGCAGTCTGTCTGATGAAAAATGTCATAAAGAGCAAGAACTGCACATATCAAAAATGACACTTGAACCCTTGATTTAAGAATCACTATGAATAGCAGGCAAAGTACAGTTTTGTACCTACCATAAATGTAGATGTTCGAGTGCTAATACAGCTGCAGTCATAACAGATGGGTTTCTCCTGCCGTCAGGCGGGTCGTCGGTCGGCCGAATTCCAAAGTCTAGGTCCGGCGTCGGTTGTCGTCGCTTCTTCCCTGACGTCAGTGCGACAGGGGTATAAAAGAACCAGCCAACGCCATTTTCTTCAGTTTTTCTTGCCCCAGATGTCAGGTGCCCCCAGAATGAAGGCAATACATAAATTTGTGTAATAAAGCAATGCCATATAATCAAAATACAGTAGTGCAAGCAAATACATCAAGAATAAATACCCAAATCAGGTTGCATGAGGAGATGTTAGCCACTAGGCCTGTCCCAAGAGGGGAAGGAGGGAGGGAAACCTGGACTGCAGCTGTATTAGCACTCAAACATCTACATTTATGGTAGGTACAAAACTGTACTATGTTCATCATGCATACAGCTGCAGTCATAACAGATGGGTATAATCCCAAAGCTAGGAAAGGGGTGGTAGGCACTAGGTGGAACTAGGAGCCAGAATGCCCTGCAATACTGCAGTGGCAAAGCCCGCTCTAGATTTGGAGTATAGTGGAAGGTGGTAGTGTTTGGAGAAGGTATGCACAGAACTCCAAGTGGCTGCTTCCAAAATATCTTTGGTAGGAACACCTCTGAGAAAAGCTGCAGAGGTAGCCATGGCCCTTGTGGAGTGAGATCTGATGCCTGTAGGTACAGTTTTGCCATGGAAAGAATAGCAAAAGCGTATGCAGTGGGCTATCCATTTTGAGATTGTCTGTTTGGAAATTGGCTTTCCTTGAGCTCCTATAGCATAGGACACAAAGAGCTGTTCTGATTTTCTGAAAGGCTTTGTTCTGTCCAAATAATAACGCAGTTGTCTGTGGATGTCCAAGGAATGTAGTAATCTCTCCCCTTTGTTTTGAGGATTAGGATAAAAGGTAGTTAAGTGTATAGCCTGATTCAAAGCTACCCTGGATACCACTTTTGGCATAAAGGACGGGTTGGTTCGTAAGGACACTCTGTCCTGATGGAAGATGATAAAAGGCTGCACAGCCATGAGAGCTTGTAGTTCTGATGCCCTACGAGCTGAGGTAATAGCCAGAAGGAAAGCTGTTTTCCAGGACAAATATTGCAAATCTGATGAGGCAGCTGGCTCAAAAGGAGGCAAGGTCAGTTTTTCTAGAATGAAATTGAGATCACAAGTAGGTATTGGTTGTTTCCTTGGGGGTTTTAGATTCTTAGCCCCTCTGAGGAACTGTTTTAAGAGGGGGTGAGAGAATAAGGGTGGATCAGTGTTGTATTCTGCAGAAATGGCTGAGGCATGGATTTTGATGGAGGAGAATGAAAGTCCACTGCTTAGCAGCTCAGCTAGATACTGTAATATTTGAGGTAAGTTCAGTTTTCCAGGATCCTGGCCCTTTTTCTCATTCCAGACACAAAACCGTTTCCATTTTGCTGAGTAAGCTTTTCTAGTAGATGGTCTTCTGGCCTCCAAAATGACATCCTGCACCTCCTTGGAGAGTAGGGTCTGTTGTGATGCTAAGGAATCTTCCATGCGGCTAGATTGAGTGTTTTTAGCTGACTGTGAAGAGTTTTGAAGCTGTGCTGAGTCAGGAGAAAAGGCATTAGAGGCAGGGTCCATGGTGGGGAATGAGTCAGGCTCCTCAGGAGTGGATACCAGTGTTGTCTTGGCCAGTCTGGAGCAATGAGAATCATCTTTGGTCTGTCTGCTCTGTTTTTTAGTAGAACTTTGGGCAGCAGAGGAAGAGGTGGGAAGGCATAAACTGTCATTGATGTCCAACTGAAAGAGAGAGCGTCCACTCTCCAGGCCTTTGGATGAAAAATCCTTGAGCAGAATTTTGTCAATTGGTGATTTTTGTGGGAGGCAAAGAGATCTATGTCTGGCCTTCCCCATGCTTGAATTATCTCTGTAAAAACTTGAGGATGCAACTTCCATTCGTGTGGATCTGTCATATTTCTGCTTAGGTTGTCTGCCAGTGTGTTTTCCTTGCCTGGCAAGTACTGTGCTTGTAGTTCGATTTGTAACTCCAGGGCCATGTTCCAAAGTGACATGGCCAGTCTGCATAGGAGGTAAGAATGGGTTCCTCCCTGTTTGTTTATGTACCACATTACTGTGGTGTTGTCCGTTCTCATCAATAGTTGACCTGGTTGCAGAAGGTCTTTGAAAGCTATAATAGCATTTATTACTGCTAGCATCTCCTTTTGATTGATGTGAAGGTGCTTTTCTTTTTGGGACCATTTGCCCTGAATGCACCGATCTGTCATGTGCGCCCCCCAGGCGTAGTCCGAGGCATCTGTTGTGATGACTTGATTTGCTTGAGGCTTGTTGAATGGGAGACCTGTGTTTGTTTGGCAAGCTTGAGCCCACCACAGAAATTCCTTTTGAAGACATGGAATTAGTGGTATTATTGTTTCCAAGCTGTGGCTGTGTTGAGACCATAGGTTTTTCAGGTACCATTGAAGTTTCCTCATATGCAGCTTTGCACATGGAATTAGTAAGATGCAAGATGCCATGAATCCCAGAGCCTGCAGGATTTTCCTTGCAGTCAGCCTGGTGCAATTTGCTAGTGTTCAGAAGTATTGAGTTAGTTGCCCCTGCTTCTCTGGCGTGAGGTAGGCCATCTGGGTGTTTGTGTCCAAGTTGGCACCCAGGAAAATTATTTTCCGAGAGGGTATTAGCCTTGATTTCTTTTTGTTGACTGTGTATCCCAGAGAATTCAATAACATTATTACATAAGCCAGATGTTTCAGAAGAATGTGCTTTGCTGTCCGCTTGGATCAGGCAGTCGTCCAAATAGGGGTATATTTGTATCCCTTGAAGTCTGCAGTAGGCAATTACTGATGCCAGGCATTTCGTGAATACTCTGGGTGCAGTAGATAAGCCAAAGGGCAATGCAGAGAATTGATAATGGGTTGAACCTGCAAGAAATCTGAGGTATCTTCTGCAATTTTGTCTGATTGGGACATGCAGGTATACCTCCTTGAGGTCCAATGTTACCAGCCAAGACTCCTTGCCCAGCATGGGAAGAAGCTGCTGTAGAGTGAGCATCTTGAATTTTGGCACGAGTAGAAATGTGTTTAGGATGGATAAGTCCAAAATAGGTCTCCAATCCTTTCCCTTGCTTGGTACCAGGAATAGTCTGGAATAAAAACCTTGACCTTGTTCGTGCGTAGGTACCTCTTGAATAGCTTTCATGTCTAAGAGATCTGAAATTTGTCTTTGTGCCTCTGCCCTTTGATTGTGTGGCAGGTTTGGCATGCCTGTCATTTTTGGAAGGGTGTGAAAATGGAATCTGTAGCCTCTGTTTATAATGTCCAGGATCCATTTGTCTTTTGTGACAATGTGCCAATTTTTTGAAAATAATGCCAGTTTTCCGCCTAAGGGTGCTGCCATTTGAGTCTTGCTTGGCATGCAAAGGGGAAAGTCATTGGGCTTGCTTTCTGAATGGTTGCGAGTTATCCTCACCACCTCTTTGTGTAGGAGCTTGCCATTGTCTGCCTCTAAATGATCCTTGGGATTGTCCTCTGCCCCTCGGGCGCCTGTATCAACCTCTTTGGGGTCTGTCCGTGGCTGGAAAGGACCAATTTTTGGAAGGTCAATTTCTACTGAAACGTGGGGGTTGTACCTGTAGAAAATCTTTCACTGTTTGCATTGATTTAGCCTTTTCCTCAATTTTCCTTAAAACCTCCTCAGCATTAGCACCAAATAATACATCCTTTTGTAGAGGGGCATCTAGTAATTTAGCTTTGACATGATCTGGTAAGGTTTGTTCCTTGAGCCAGGCATGTCTACGTATGACTGATCCTGTAACAGCAGCTCTACATGAGGCCTCTAGAGCATCAAAACGACATTGTAAGGTATGTTTACCCACTTGTTCCGCACTGTGTATCAAATCCTGCAACTCCTTCAAGTCTGGTTGTTCAGGTTGTGACATTTTACTTCTCAATTGTGATAACAAAAACTGTTGGTACTTTAGCATATGGAACTGACAGTTTAATGCCCTCATGGTTAAGGTGGCCGAGATATATACCTTTTTTCCCCACCTTTCTAAGGATCTGGAATCTCTCTCAGAAGGTAATGGGTTTTTAGCAGTGGAGGCCTTAATTCCCTTGGGACCCTGCGAGATGGTTTCTGGGTCAGCAGCATGACTTTTGTATAGAAATTGGTGTGAGTCAGGGACCCTGTAATACCGGTCAGGCTTGACTGGGGCTGGAGGTAGAGAATCTGGGTTAAGGCAGGTCTCCGAGTACACATCATCTAGTATGTCCAAGACAGGAGGTATAGCTAGAGGCCTGTGTTGAGGTAGCAAGAAAAATTCCCTAAGCCTTTTCTTGGAATCAGAGTAATCTTGGCCTTCCCAGTGGAAGTGTTCCCTTAAGGTATGCAAAGTTTCCCCAAATGAGTAATCCTCTGGGGGGGATACAGATGGAATGGACTCCTCTGCATCGGAGTCTTCAAAAGGAGAGAAAGAATGTTCCTGTTCATCAGAGTGCTCTGATATAATGGAGCCCTGATCAGTGGAGGGGGATTCTTCCTCCACTCTGGGCCTTTTATCCGGGGGGGGGGGGGTTGAGAACCCCTGATAAGAGTAATTAAATCCTCAGCCATTTTAAGCATCTGTTTTTTAGGCATGGGGCCTGGAGATGGGCCCTGTGTAGCTGGCCTCTTAGAATGCATGGCTGCTTTAGACTTAGTGAAAGCCTTGATGGAAAAAGAAGAGGAAGGTCTGAAGACACCTTGAGAGGAGGTAGACCTGTCCACAGTTTGAGATTCACCTCCAAGAGTGGCTTCGGCATCTGTAGTTGGGGTGTGGGCCGAGGAGCCTGCGACCTCGGGCACAGGAGACACCGCCAATGAAATGTCGTCGGTAGTCGGGGGCTGCGTAGGCGCCTCGCTGAGAACCGGACCACGTGTAGTCGGCTTTGGCGTGGTGTCGGTAGAGGCCGCGGACCTCGTGTGTCGGTCCTTATCTTTGCGCTTTTTAGACAAAACTGGAGTCGGAGTATCCAACGACATAATATAGTTAAATGTTTTGCCAAAATAATGCTGGGAGAACTTCACCCGACGCTTAATGGTGCGCTTGTTGAATGTAGCACAAAAATGACAGGCCGAGACGTCGTGGTCTGGGCCTAAACAAGGAATACAGAGGGAATGGAAATCCTTATGCGGTATTTGCTTCCCACATGAAATACAATTGTTAACTTTGTCTGACATCGGTCTGAGGCAAGAAAAGTTTCCCCAATGGGGTACTTAGCTTTCAAGAAGACTTCGGTTGCAAAATTTTCGTAATTTCAGGAGCTGGCCGACCGGCACTTGCGAACTACTTCTGCTTCAGGCACCGCGCAGCAAGAAAGACTGAAGAAAATGGCGTCGGCTGGTTCTTTTATAACCCTGTCGCACTGACGTCAGGGAAGAAGCGACGACAACCGACGCCGGACCTAGACTTTGGAATTCGGCCGACCGAGGACCTGCCTGACGGCAGGAGAACCCGTCTGTTATGACTGCAGCTGTATGCACGATGAACATCAGTAAGTATTGTGGAAGGGTGAATAAAGTACAGTTTTGTACCTACCATAAATGTAGATGTTCGAAGATCCACATTGCTGCAGTCCTTACATATGGGTAGTCCGCTGTCCTCGGTCGGCCCGAATACCAAAGTATTAGGCTGACGTCGGTCAAGGCGCTTAAAACTGACATCAGGACGTCAGGGTACAAAAGCGCATGACCGACGTCATTTCCTCAGTCTTTTCTTGCCCCAGATGTCAGAAGGCCCTAACAAGAAAGGCCAAAGCCAAAAACCAGCAAAACTAACCAACCACCCGTGCACTAACCATATTTACAATATGTACAACACAAACCACACCACCACCTTCAACAACAGAGGGGAAGGAGGGAGGTAAGTGGACTGCAGCAATGTGGATCTTCGAACATCTACATATATGGTAGGTACAAAACTGTACTATGTTCTTCATCAAACATTGCTGCAGTCCTTACATATGGGTAGAATCCCAAAGCAGAGGTAAGGGAGGATGGCAAAACTATGAAGCATTAGGAGCTGCCAAAATGCCCTGTAAAATTGCAGTGGCAAATCCAGCCCTCGATTTAGAGTAAAGTGGAAGGTGGTAATGCTTAGAGAAAGTATGCACTGAACTCCAAGTAGCTGCCTCCAAAATATCTTTAGTAGCCACCCCTTAAAAGATGTAGAAGTGGCAGTAGCCCTAGTGGAATGAGGCCTAATCCCAGCTGGAATCTCCTTACCATGATGGGAATAACAGAAAGCAATACAAAACCAATCCACTTAGAAATAGTTTGTTTTGAAACAGGTTTGCCCTGAGAACCCAAAGCAAAAGAAACAAACAACTGCTGAGACTGCCTGAACCCTTTAGTTCTGCTCAAATAATATCGCAACTGTCTGTGTATATCCAAAGTGTGCAAAATCCTTTCCCCTTTATTTTGGGGTTTGCATAAAAGTAGGCAAATGAATAGTTTGGTTTAAAGCCACACTAGAAACCACTTTAGGCATAAAAGAAGGGTTAGTACGCAAAGACACCCTATCCTTGTGGAAAATTAAGAAAGGCTCAACTGCCATAAGGGCCTGTAATTCAGAAACCCTTCTCGCAGAGGTAATGGCCAACAAAAAAGCAGTCTTCCATGACAAATATTTCAACTATGCCGATGCTGCAGGCTCAAAAGGTTGTAGAGTGAGTTTTTCCAACACAAAATTGAGATCCCAAGCAGGAGTAGGAGCTCTACGTGGGGGTCTTATATTCTTTGCCCCTCTAAGGAATTGCTTAAACAAAGGCTGAGAAAATAATGGTGGGTCACAGTCATAGTGAGCAGAAATTGCTGCAGCATGAACCTTTATAGAGGAGAAGGACAAACCTTTGTCCAATAACTCAGTAAGGTATTGAAGCGCAACACTTAAATTAGGTTTAGAAACATCAAAGTCCTTTGCTGTACTCCAAAATAAAAATCTCCTCCATTTATCTGTAAACTTTCCTTGTACTAGGCCTTCTGGCCTCCAAAATAACATTCAAAACTTGTTGTGGAAGCTGAGACCCTCCAGGGTTTAAAACAGAATATGCCAGGCTGTCAGATGTAGAGAATGAAGTTTGACATTGAGTAAATGACTGTTCTCCTGAGACAGCAGGTGAGGAATTGAAGGCAAAGGCCATGGAGGCTCCTGTACCAGACTTCTCAGTAATGGGTACCAGTGCTGTCGAGGCCAATCTGGAGCTATTAAAATCATGTTTGGCTTGTCCTGTCTGACCTTCAGCAGTACCTTTGGGAGGAGAAGCAGAAGGAGTGGAATCATCTGCATCAGAATCAGAATAAGGAGAGTACTCCTGCAAGTCTTCAGCTGAAGACTCTGAAACATCCGAAGCCTGCTCAAAACTTCCCAACTCTGGCTCCACCCTAGGCCTCTTATCAGGAGGGGGCAAAGAACCTCTAATCAGAGTAATCAAATCTTCTGCCATTTTAAGCATGTGCTTCTTAGGCACAGACCCTGCTGAACTAGGAGTGACACCAACAGAAGCTAAAACTGGCCTGCCTCTGGGAGAAGCCTTGGAAACAGAAGGAGAAGGCCTAACCACCCTAGGAAGGGAGGGAGTACAGTAACTTGAGAAGCCCCTTCAGCCTGACCTGCCTCCTGAGAGACCACCTCCTGCAAAATCAAAGTCTCCCCTGAGACTCCAGAGAAGTCTCCGTCGGAACCACCGGTTCCACTGAAGCCTCTAAAGAACCGGCGTCCGGAACGACGACTCATCTTGCCTGGGTTTAACCGCTTTGTCTTTGCGCTTCTTAGAAGCGGGCGCGGAGAATCCGACAGCATATTATAATTGCACCGCTTCCCAAAGACCAGCCTAGCACAATCTAACCTTCGCTAATAGTGCGTTTATTGAACCTAGCACAAAAGCGACACCCAACAACGTCGTGCTCAGGCCCCAAACAAGGAATACACAAAGAATGATAATCCCTATCGGTATCTGTTTCCCACAAGAAATACAGTTATTCACTTTTTCTGACATCCGGTAAAACACTGAGGCAAGAAAAACCAAAATATTCTACGGGTACTTAGCCAACTTGGATTCGGTCTGAAACTCCAAATTCGAAAAATTTCAGAACGCCGAACGGCACTTGCAACGCTGCTTCTGCATCGAACCATGCGGCAAAAAAGACTGAGGAAATGACGTCGGTCATGCGCTTTTGTACCCTGACGTCCTGATGTCAGTTTTAAGCGCCTTGACCGACGTCAGCCTAATACTTTGGTATTCGGGCCGACCGAGGACAGTGGACTACCCATATGTAAGGACTGCAGCAATGTGAGATGAAGAACATCTCCAAAAACTGTGTGGCATCAGTGTAAATATGATAATTTTGCCTTTAACACACATTTTACATGTTACACCTTTTGTACTACAATAGGTCACGGGTAATGTCAGATGGGTAACAGAAAATTCACACCGGGGATCACACCAACAGCACTACTTGATAGGGGGCAAGGGTACTAGCTGCTAGTACAAGGGTCTAGAGAACTACTAAAGGGGCGGTGAATACTGCACAATGTGGCTGGGCTAACATATGCCTTCGGGCAGATAGCCCAGTACCAACCTATGAACCTATGTTCCAGGAGGTTTTTATATATATATATATATATATATATATATATATATATATATATATATATATATATATATATATGACAGGTGTTTCCATTCACATGGAAGAGCACTAGCAAGGGACCAGGCGATCAAACATACATGCAGGAAGCTCTAGTCAACAAAAGGTATTATTGGAAGGTGCAATATGTGTCTAACAGGGAACACCCAGGTTCTGTAAATAAAAGACAACAATGTTAAGGGTGGTAAGAAGAGGTTATTTTTCAGTTATCTTTCATAAGCATTGTAATTCCATCTTCCTGATTTCTTGATGTTCTCTCACAAAGTCCTTGCCCACTTTTCATGAGAAGCTGCCGCTATGCTAAATGAGTGTGGAATCTAACTGAATGTGAGGGTATATGTTTGGGGTCCAAGCTCCATCACTCCACTGATTTCTTCAGTACAGCCTCACTTGAAGCTGGGTAAACAGGGTACCCTTCTCATGGCAGAGAAAGTACAGTTTTGTACCTACCATAAATGTAGATGTTCGAGGATCCACATTGCTGCAGTCCTAACTATTGGGTAGTCCGCTGTCCAGTCGGCCCGAATACCAAAGTATATGGCTGACGTCGGTCAGGGCGCATTAGACTGACGTCAGTACGTCAGGGTACTAATGCGCATGACCGACGTCATATCCTCAGTCTTTTCTTGCCCCAGATGTCAGAAGACCCTGAAAAGATAAGGCCAAAAACCAAAAACTCCCACAATACCTGCACCAAACAATATATATACAATATATACATAATCAGCAGAATATAACCTCACCTACACAACCACCCCTAAACACAGAGGGGAAGGAGGGAGGGTAAATTGGACTGCAGCAATGTGGATCCTCGAACATCTACATTTATGGTAGGTACAAAACTGTACTATGTTCTTCATTCCACATTGCTGCAGTCCTAACTATTGGGTAGAATCCCAAAGCAGAGGTAAGGAGGCTGGCAAATCATAAGGAAGCAGGAACTGACAACATGCCTTGCAAAATAGCTGTGGCAAAACCAGCCCTAGACTTAGAGTAGAGAGGAAGGTGATAATGCTTAGAGAAAGTATGCACTGAACTCCAAGTAGCTGCCTCCAAAATATCCTTGGTTGCCACCCCCCTTAGAAATGCTGTGGAAGTGGCAGTAGCCCTAGTGGAATGAGGCCTAATCCCAACTGGAATCTCCTTGCCATGATGGGAATAACAAAAAGTAATGCAACACCCAATCCACCTAGAAATAGTTTGTTTTGACACAGGCTTGCCCTTTGAACTCAAAGCAAAAGAAACAAACAACTGCTGAGACTGTCTAAAATCCTTAGTCCTGCTCAAATAATAACGTAATAGCCTGTGTACATCTAAAGTGTGCAAAATCTTTTCCCCTTTATTTTGGGGATCTGCATAAAAGGTAGGCAAATGAATAGTTTGGTTTAAAGCCACACTAGAAACCACCTTAGGCATAAAGGAAGGATTAGTGCGTAAAGATACCCTATCCTTATGGAAAATCAAAAAAGGCTCCACTGCCATAAGGGCCTGCAACTCAGAAACCCTTCTTGCAGAAGTAATGGCCAACAAAAAAGCAGTCTTCCATGACAAGTATTTCAATTCAGCAGTAGCCGAGGCTCAAAAGGTTGTAGAGTAAGTTTCTCCAACACAAAATTGAGATCCCAAGCAGGAGTAGGAGCTCTCGTGGGGGTCTTATATTCTTTGCCCCTCTAAGAAATTGCTTGAACAAAGGATGCGAAAACAATGGTGGGTCACAATCATAGTGAGCTGAAATTGCTGCAGCATGAATCTTAATGGAAGAGAAAGACAAACCTTTGTCCAGTAACTCAGTAAGATATTGAAGAGCCACACTCAAATTTGGCTCAGTAATCTCCAAATTGTTTGCTGCACTCCAAAACAAAAATCTCTTCCATTTTTCTGCGTACACTTTCCTTGTACTAGGTCTTCTGGCTTCCATAATCACATTTAAAACTTGTTGAGGAAGCTGAGACCTGCTGTCTTTCAAAACAGAATATGCCAGGCTGTTAGATGTAGAGAGTGAAGCTTGACATTGAGCAGATGACCGTCCCTCTGAGACAACAGGTGTGGAATCAAGGGCAATGGCCATGGAGGCTTCCTTACCAGATTCCTCAGTAATGGGTACCAGTGCTGCCGAGGCCAATCTGGAGCTATTAAAATCATCCTTGGCTTGTCTTGTCTGACCTTTAGAAGCACCTTTGGAAGAAGAGGCAGAGGTGGAAAGGCATACACATGAAGATTTTTCCAACTGAAAGAAAGAGCATCCACTTTCCAAGCTGTGTGATGAAATCCCTTCGTGCAAAACTTTGGCAGCTGGTGGTTTAGTGGAGAAGCGAACAGATCTATGTCTGGAGTTCCCCATGACACTGTCAATTTTGAAATACATGAAGATCCAGTTTCCACTGTGGGGATCCATGATTTGTCTGCTTAATACATCTGCTAAGGAGTTCTGTGCTCGGCAGAAACCTTGCCTGAAGAGTCAGTTGCAGACTGAGCGCAGTCTCCCATAAAAGCATTGCTTGTCTGCACAATGGGTAAGAATGTGTTCCCCCTTGTTTGTTGATGTACCACATGACAGTTGTGTCGTCTGTTAGAATCAACACCTGCCCTGGAAGAAGTAACTCCTTGAAAGCAATTAATGCAAACTGAACTGCTAACATCTCTTTCATGTTGATATGTAGATGCTGTAGTCTGGCAGGCCACTTGTCTTGTATCCACTTTCCATTTAGATGAGCTCCCAAGCAATATCTGAGGCATCTGTCGTTAGAATCTGACTTGCCTCTGGCCGGGTCACAGAGAGTCCCTTGTTTAGGTGACATTCCTGAGCCCACCACAAAAATTCCTTTTGAATGCAAGGTATTATTTGAATGACAGTGTCCAAATCCTGGCAGTGCTGTGTCCACAGAGTCTTGAGATACCATTGTAGCTTCCTCATATGCAGTTTGGCATTGGGAAGCACCAGAATACAAGATGCCATGAACCCTAAGGCTTGAAGGACTGTCCTTGCAGTCAGCCCGGACTGAAGAGATAGATGATGGAAGTAACTGGAAAGATTCTTTTGTTTGTCCGGGGTTAAAAAGGCCATCTGGGCTGCTGTATTCAGTCTCACACCCAGAAAGCACATGTCTTGAGAGGGTACTAGACTGGACTTTATTTCGTTCACAGAATACCCTAGGCATCTTAGCACTGCTATGACATATTCCAGATGCTGTAGAAGATCTTCTTTTCTTGAGCCAGAATCAGGCAGTCGTCCAAGTAAGGATAGATTTGGATTCCTTTTAGCCTGAAGTAAGCTATCACTGGAGCCAGAACCTTTGTGAATACTCTGGGCAGTAGATAAGCCAAAGGGCAATGCAGAGAACTGATAATGAGAATTTCCAGCTCAAAACGCAGATACTTCCTGCAACTTAGTCTTATTGGCACATGAAGGTAAGCTTCCTTGAGATCTAAAGTTACCATCCAGTGATCTTTGCCCAGCAGAGGTAAAAGCTGTTGTAACGTCAACATTTTGAACTTGGGAATGTCCAGATAAGTGTTGAGGATAGATAAATCCAGAATTGGTCTCCACGTGTTCCCCTTCTTTGGTACTAGGAACAGGCGAGAATAAAATCCTAGGCCCCTTTCCGGCACAGGAACTGACTGAATGGCCCCTATTTGGAGCAACAGAGAAATTTGCTTGTGAGCCTCTGTTCTTTGAAGAGGAGGAATGTCTGGCATGCCTTTGAAAGGAGGCAAGGTATGGAAATAAAACCTGTAACCATGGTGAATAATATCCAGAACCCATCTGTCTTGGGTAATTAAATCCCAATTTTCTTTGAAAAGAGACAGCCTTCCTCCCAAAGGTGCTGCCAGGCGAGAACGTACTGGCAGCTGAAAAGGCAGGTCATTGGGTCTGCTTACGAAAGGACTGACCCCTGCCCTCACCAGAAGTCTGAGCAGGGGAACTCCCTGACCTAGGCCTAAAAGAACCCTGAGCTCTACCCCTACCACGTCTAGACCTACCCCTAGACTGGGAATCATAAGCAGGATAAGTCCATCCCTTAGTAGGCCAATTTCTACTAAACTTCGGAGGCTGCACCTGCAAAAAATCTTTAACAGTTTGCATAGACTTAGCCTTGTCCTCCATTTTCTTCAAAACTGCTTCCACAGGTGAACCAAACAACACATCAGACTGTAAAGGAGCATCCAAAATCCTTGTCTTAACATGCTCAGCTAAATTCTGATCTCTCAGCCAGGCGTGCCTACGAAGAACAGAACCAGTGGCAGCCACCCTGGAGGAGGCCTGCACAGCATCAAAACCACACTGCAAGGAATGTTTACCCACCTGTTCAGACACATGAACTAAATCCTGCAACTCTTTACACTCAATACCTTCAGCCAGAGCATCCACCTTAGATTTCAACTGTGACAAAAGATAATTCTGATATTTTAACATGTGAAACTGACAATTCAACGCCCTCATGGCTAAAGTGGAAGAAGTATACACTTTCTTTCCCCATCTATCCAAAGCCCTTGCCTCTTTATCAGGAGGGACAGGATTTTTAACAACTGAGGCCTTCACACCTTTAGGCCCCTGAGAGACAGTTTCTGGGTCTGCCCTAGGACTCTTAAAAAGATACTTATGAGCTTCAGGCACCCTATAATACCTATCCGGTTTAACTGGGGCAGGAGGCAAAGAATCAGGATTCAGGGAAGCCTCTGCAAACACATCTTCCACCACATTCAAAACAGGAGGTATAGCTAAAGGCCTATGTTGGGGTAAAAACAAGAATTCCCTAAGCCTTTTCCTGGAATCAGAGAAATCTTGACCTTCCCATTTAAAATGCTCCCTCATGGAATGCAGAGTCTCTGAAAATGAAAAATCCTCAGGAGGAGAAGCAGAAGGAGTAGAATCATCCACATCAGAATCAGAATAAGGAGGGTACTCCTGCAAGTCTTCAGCCGAAGACTCCGAAGCCTCCGAGCATTGCTCAAAACTCTCAAACTCAGGTTCCACCCTAGGCCTCTTATCAGGAGGGGGCATAGAACCCCTAATCATAGTAATCAAATCCTCTGCCATTTTAAGCATATGTTTCTTAGGCAAAGATCCTGAAGCACTAGGAGAACCCCCCACAGAAGCTAAACTTGGCCTGCCCCTCAAGGAAGCCTTGGAAACTGAAGGGGAGGCTCTAACCACCTTAGGAAGAGAGGGAAGAACAGCCACCTGAGAAGACCCTCAGCCTGGCCTACTTCCTGAGAGGATACATCCTGTAACAGTAAAGTCTCTCCCTGAGACTCCAAAGAGACACCTGGCAAAACCTCCGGCTCCACTGAGCCTTCCAAAGAACCGACGTCTGGGACTGTCGGTTCCTCCACCCTAGGCTTTGCTGCTTTATCTTTGCGTTTTTTAGCCGAAGCCAGCGTTGGAGCATCCGACGGCATTTTATAATTACAACGCTTCCCAAACACTAACCTGGCACAGTCTAACCTTCTCTTAATAGTGCGTTTGTTAAATCTAGCACAAGAGCGGCATCCAACAACGTCGTGCTCAGGCCCTAAACAAGGTATACACAAAGTATGGTAATCCCTATGAGGTATCTGTTTCCCACAAGAAATACAGTTATTCACTTTTTCTGACATCCGGTTAAATACTGAGGCAAGAAAAACCAAAATATTCCCAACGGGTACTTAGCCAACTTTGATTCGGTCTGAAACTCTGACTTCAGAAACTTTCAGAACGCCAACCTGCACTCGCAAAATTGCTTCTGCATCGGACCATGCGGCAAAAAAGACTGAGGATATGACGTCGGTCATGCGCATTAGTACCCTGACGTACTGACGTCAGTCTAATGCGCCCTGACCGACGTCAGCCATATACTTTGGTATTCGGGCCGACTGGACAGCGGACTACCCAATAGTTAGGACTGCAGCAATGTGGAATGAAGAACATCTGCTCCTTCTTAATTGCCAGTCTATGATGAAACTGTGTGAGTGGACTTCTATGTTGTAGGCACAGTGTTTGGTAATGTTGTAGCCATTGTACTACATTCCATTCTGTGGCCATTGAGTCTGAAGTCAGCCACTGGTTCTTCACCTCTTCATCAGTCATAGTTTATTCCTATTTATTCTTAGAATATTCTTAATTTGACCAGTTAAGTGCTCCACAATCCACATAGGGCTGCTACAGGCTATGAAAAACAATCTGTTGTATTACTGATGGCATATATTTTGGAGTTTGTCCCGTAAGTCTCGCACTGCCTCCCCATGGCCTTATGCAGCCAGCTGATAGCTTGCCAGGTGTAATGTTGCCTTCAACTTGTTTTAATCAGCGTCTAACAGTAGCAGGGTGTGTGCCCTCCATTGTTTTACTGCTATGAGCCATACAACTAGACAATCTTGCACCTTTCTAGTGTCTCTAAACTGCAGTAGTGCCAGTTTGTAAGCCAACTAATAATTTCTTATCTGTTATCATACGTGCACTGATACTGTGAATGAATTTGTACCCACACGGGTACTGATGCTGTTTCCAATGCCACTCTGTTGATTTGAGCCCACTGTGAAAGCAGCATAATGTAAAATGTCCAGTTATTATTCACTGCACACTTTTTTCTGATTGCTCCCTGCCTGAACTATACTTACATTGTCCGATTTTGAGTTGGGAGCACCTTGTTTGCCTTCTGTTTGCATATCCAGGAAGAACTACAACTATGTAATGGCAAATTAATGTTTACATATAATTACTCTTGGCCACTTGTTGCTGAGCTTGCTTCCTCAAGTACCTCTCCCCACCAAATTCTCAGGGACATGGCAACAGCTATCCTGAAAAAAAAATGCAGTGCAGTTTGAGTGCGTGCCAACTCAAGTAAGATTATCATCTCTACAAATGTAGATGACTGAAAGCAAGAATACTCTTGTTACTTGACAGGTTCATAGGTGGTTACTAGACTACTGACCCAAAGGTTTATATAACCCTAGCCGTGTGTACCCAATATAATACTAGAGAAACCCAATATAAAGGATCTATCCTAAACTCAAAATCTTAGTTAGCAATGGCTGCCCATATCTAGGAGGGTCTTAGGTGAAATCCACGGCAAGGAATTTATGGTTTCCCATCCAGTCATCCAGGCTACAGTTAAACAGCGTCATAGAGGGGCTCTGTTTGATGTGAATTGGTATCTTATTCCTGAGGAGTGGCAACCTCTGAGAGACGTATCTGTCTCTCCAGCAGGTCCTATTTATGTTGCAGGCCAGGTTAAGGTTCATGGGACAAGTGACCCTTATCCCATTTGTCTTGTGGATGTGCAGCATTTCTATTAGGTGTGGGTATGAGATTGCTGTGTAGGCCAGACACAGATCTCCTCTAAGCAGTCTGTGTACTACTGAGTAAAGTGACAGTGACTTCAGTCTGTCAATGTATGACGTGGTGGAGACCATGTAATTTTCTTAGACATCTCTGAGGTCTCTCAAGTGGCTGCAGGTGCCAGGTAAAGTACACACCAAAGGGAGCATTGTACTTGAGAATTGGCCTGATGAGGGGTGAGTACAGGGTAGTTATTACCGGTTTCATTCTTGAGGCAATGCCTTTGCTAATGAGGTGAGCAACATAGAATGCCTTCCTTACCACAGTAGACACACTGTGGTCAAAGTTTAGGCTACAGTGAACTTGTTTTCCCAATTCTCTCACTACTGAGTTGTTAATGTAGGGTATTATTATTTATATGATAGTCTGCAGGGATATGCGTTTTACAAAATGGGATGATAATGCATTTTTTAGCACTGAGTTTGAGTCCACAGCTTTGGCACCAGTCATTCATTTGTATAAATCCCTCGAAGTATATTGACATTGTTTGGGAATTAAATGATTGCACTTAATTTGCAGTCATCAGCAAACTTAGTCAGCCACAGCCGGTCTATTTTGGCATGACCTTCTGAGAAGTATATTCCAAACAATATGGGGTCCAGCACTGAACCCTGTGGAACTACACTGCTGACAGGTCTGCTGGTCAAGGGAAAGTCCCCAACTTTGACTATGATCTGAAGGAGATCCAGTTAGCAACCTACCTGATAACATAAGGGTTGATATTCAACTGGCAGAGTTTAGCAATGATGCCCGAATGTGGGACTGTGTCGAAGGCTTTTGTTTATTTAAGGTAGGCTGTATGCACACATTTGCCTTTTTTATGGTTCTGGTGATGTTTTGCAAAAGTCTATCAGGTTTAACAGCTATGACCTGTCTTTGACAAAACCATAATTGTCGGATCAAGGGTTTGGAGATCACCTATGTCCTTATTTACAGGGTCCATGATGATTTGTCCCATGGCCTTACAGATAAGGCTAGTTAAGCTTATGGGTCTGTAGTTTGAGTCACACTTTTAATATTCTTGTCAAGTGGCATATGACAAATGGAAAAAAAAATCTTACTTGTAAAACTAGCAATAAAGGGGCAGTGACACGAATGTTGTTAGGAGCATACAAATACTTACTGCATGCCAGTGTAGGAGTGTGTACATGTATAGATCCACCAACACACCACACACATTGGTGTAGGTACATCCATATACATAAGAAAAGACACACACAAGTTCATAGACAGATTTGTGTGTGTGTGTGTGTGTGTGTGTGTGTGTAGTGGATCTAAAATGACAGATATATACAGCAAATACATTTTAAACAACCAAAGCAATGCATATGATAAACACATAATGGCACATGACAAATGCATTTAGTTATTTAAATTATCTATTTCCATCTTGATAAGGAGTAAGTAGTCTCATCAACACAGCCATCTGAGTCACAAAAGAAGCAAGTTTGAGAAAAGTTATGAGAATTCCAATATTAACAGTGAAGTAAACCACTAAAACAATTAGGTGCACTGCATACAAAGTTTTAATAAAATACATGCATTGCTACATATCCAGCATATACAAATTTGACAGACATTCAGGAATGCCTTGAATTGCAAGCCGGTCAGTAAGACATAGCAAGGCTATGGTTTTACAACCACATGAATATAAACTTAGGTTACCTATTGCACGCATACTTATGCACACACATATAAAAATATAGGGAAATACAGAGACTACATTTGCCTCAACTTTCAAATGGTGACTGCTATAACTCTCTTGCAGTCAAATATTCAGGGAAAGAGTGAAAGATCCAAACATTTTATTGAAGCGCAAGGAAAAAAAATAAATAGAGTTGGATGGAATCACTATTATACAGACAGTTACTGTGTGATTCCTGAAAGGTGTCAGCTAAGGGGAAAATACTTTTAGTAAAAGTAACAAGATTCAGTTTCAGTGTTGTCTGACATTATTCTTATTGAAATAAACCAAAGCACAGCAAACCAATAGAGGGATTAACTCTCCTGCATCCAAGTATAAAAATGTTAATAAATTGTAAAATATCCACATGCAGGAAGAGACAACAGCCTAGAGTATCCACAGTCTCTGTCGCTTCAATTACGAGTTCCAATACCAGTATATTATAAAAAGATATTTATTCAGCTAGCAAAAAGTTAGCGCTTTCACCAAAAAGGCTTTCTTAAACTACAAAGCTGCCATAGAAGAAACGTCATTTAAATATGTGTATGACAAAGCTGATAGGTTTAAAATTAATTACATATGCTAAACACAGCATCATTAAATCATTTAAAATAGTATACATTCATTGTAACTTATACATCCATAAAAATCACAGTCTACACTAAAACATTTAAAACATACAACACCCTAAATATATAAAAAATAAAACTAATGATTAGTGTCTAAAAAGTCTTCTCTTTCTTAGAAGTGGTTTCACTTGTGTTCTATCATTTAGTCCAGGCTTCTTATCCGCCCTCATCGAGGTTGTGAGGAAACACTGGGATGTCTTGAAATTGGATGAAGAACTATTTAGTGTAGTGGGACAGGATCCTAGTTTTACATACAAGAATAAACAGAATATAAAAAATAAATTCTGTGATAGATCGGTTTGTAAGACGTTAGACCCAAGGAATTAGAAGTTATGTACTCACCATAACGTTCCATCTGAGTAGGTGACTTCATTCGGATGCAACCTGTGGGTATCGGATCCGATCTCGGATCCGAGCCGGCAATTCAAAAGCTTAGGCTCCGAGCTCCTAGCTCCTCCCTCTTACCCATAACCCCTTGCCAAGCCCTGACTGACCTCAGATTGAGTTTGCCTCAAAATACTGACCACAGTATACTAAAACAGCATAAATACTCGCTCTATAAAGGTCAGGGGGATGGAGGGATAGTTACATCGAATGAAGTCACCTACTCAGATGGAACGTTATGGTGAGTACATAACTTCTAAATCTGAAGTAGGCAGACTTCATTCGTCTGCAACCTGTGGGACAGAGTCCCTAGCTACCTGAATCTTGGGCGGCCGTCATGGAAGGATGTTCCGAGCACCGCTGAGCCAAAGGATGCTCTTCCTCTAGAAACAACATCCACCTTGTAATGAGAAATAAAAGTATGAGGCGAGGCCCAAGTAGCTGCTGCGCAGATATCATCCAACGAAACACGGGACTTAAAGGCTGGCGTAGAAACTGCCCTAGTAGAATGAGCCGTAACCCTCTGAGGAGCAGGTCTGCCTGAAGTGTCATATGCCTGCAGAATGCAATTAGCAATCCATTTAGATAGAGTGACTTTAGACACTGCTTTACCCAGAGCAAATTTAGCAAAGGAGACGAACAGCTGATCTGATTTCCTGTGGCCAGCTGTCCTGTTAATATAAAATGTAATTGTCTATGATCATCCAATGAATGCAATTTGTATTCTCCATTGATTGAATACTTGGCAAAAAAGACAGGCAGATTGATTGACTGGTTAATATTGGATTCAGAAGAGACCTTCAGAAGAAAAGATGGATTGGTCCTGAGGCACACCCTATCAGGGAAGAAAGAAAGATAAGGCGGTTTGACACATAGAGCCTGAAGCTCAGACACCCTTCTGGCTGAAGTGATAGCTACCAGAAAGGCAGTCTTCCAGGAAAGGTATTTTAAATCAGCAGAAGCTGCAGGCTCGAAGGGAGGAGCAGTAAGGGCCTGCA
The DNA here is from genome assembly GCF_019279795.1 of Protopterus annectens. Classification (NCBI taxonomy): domain Eukaryota; kingdom Metazoa; phylum Chordata; order Ceratodontiformes; family Protopteridae; genus Protopterus; species Protopterus annectens. The sequence goes on along the minus strand of NC_056728.1, from coordinate 1,073,887,203 downwards.
GGACTAAAGACAAGTCCCAAGGTGGTACAACCTCCTTGACTGGAGGCCTTAACAAAAAAACTCCTTTGAGAAAGGTTTTGCATAATTTCGCTGTCATAAGGGAGCTGTGTCCTGACCAATGTGATAATGCGAGATAGCCGCCAATTGTACCTTAATCGTGGAAGAACTGGCCCCTTGATGAAAGAGGTCTGTTAGAAAATCTAGCACCGCAGAGATAGGTGCTGAAAAGGATCCACAGTTCTCTGTCCTGCCCATATAGAGAACCTCTTCCATTTACTCCGATAAACCTGTCTGGTGGAAGGTTTATGAGCAGCCACCAAAATGGCTTTGACCAGTGAAGAGATACCGGAGTCCTAATTAAGGTTGGAATTGGAGCAGCCAAGCTGTCAACTTCAGGGTCCATAGATTGGGAACTGGCATTCCCAGAGGGTGAGAGATGAGATCCGAATTGGATCCAGAATCCATGGTGGATTGATTTTGTGAGACCATACTGAAGGGGAACCAAGGTTGTCGAGGCCAGAATGGGGCAATGAGAATCATTCTGCTCCCCAAACTGTTGGCTTTCTGCAGAAACCTCTGCATCAGAGGAAGTGGAGGGTAGGCATAAAGGAGACCGGGAGGCCAAGCATGCACCAGAGCATCCTCGGGAACTCCCTGGTGGGGAAGCAGAGCGAAGAAATTGTCGCATTTGGCGTTTGAGGGAGAAGCAAAAGATCGCAACAGGGTTGCCCCAAGCGGCAAAAATCTTCTTCGCTACTTGAAGATTGAGGGACCACTCGTGTGGAGAAAGGATGGTGCGACTGAGCTTGTCCGCAAGGATGTTGGACTTTCCGGAATGTGCGTTGCTATCAGAAAGCGTTTGGTGGAAATTGCCCATTCCCAGACTCTCATGGCCTCTCGACAAAGGGGGTAAGACCTGGTTCCTCCCTGCTTGTTGATATACCAGACTACGGACATGTTGTCTGTCTGAATCGCAATAGTCCCTGTAGGGAGAACGTGGTGAAGTGCTTGCAACGCTAGGAGCACCGCCCTCATTTCCAGGACATTTATATGCAATGACATCTCTGTGGGATTCCACGTGCCTTGGACAATCTTTCCCGCAGAATGCCCCCCCCACCCGAGGCAAGAAGCGTCCGTGGTCACTGTGGCTCGGGGAAATGCAGCGCAAAAAGGTCTTCCTGCTAGGGGCTCCGGAGAAAGAAGCCACCACAGAAGGGAGTCTCTGCACGCTCTGCTGACCGCAATCGGAGCGTTTAGAGACGAACAAAGAGGAGACCACTGAACTTGAAGGGTCCATTGAAGGACCCGCATGCGTAAACGGGCATGAATTAGAAGCGGGATAGCTGCCGCCATAGAACCTAAGGCCCTCAGGTGCGAAGCTGCAGTTGGAGATGGTTGAAGGATTGCTGTCACATGACACCTCAGGCTGACGATACGGTCTGGGGTGAGGAAGGCTCGCATTGATCTGGTGTCTAGTCTTCCTCCTATGAAATCTATAATTTGAGTTGGATTCAGAAAGATTTCTCCCAGTTGATCGTGATGCCCAGCCTTGGTGCTAGTTGAAGGAAGTAATCCCTGGCTGAGCACAGAAGATGCCTTGATGATGCCGTCAGGAGCCAGTCGTCCAGGTACGGAAAGACCTGTAATCCCTGGAGCCTCAGGTGGGCCGCTACCACCGCTAACACCTTGGTAAACACCCTGGGGGCAGAGGTGAGACCAAAGGGGAGGACCCTGAACTGATAATGACTGGCTCCCAGCCGGAAGCGAAGAAACCTCCTGGATCGTCTGTCCATCCGAATGTGGTAGTACGCATCCTTGAGGTCTATGGAACACATCCAGTCGTTCTCCCTCAAAAGGGGGAGTATAGATTGCAGGGTGACCATCCGGAACTTTTGCTTGGTTACTGACAGGTTCAACAGGGAAAGGTCTAAAATTGGTCTTAAGTCCCCCGTCTTCTTTGGCACCAAAAAGAACCTGGAGTAAAACCCTAATCCGGCTTGATCTGGGGGGACTCGCTGGATGGCTCTTTTTCCTAGCAGCTGCTCGATTTCGATAGCTGCCGCCTCCCTTTGGTCGGGTGGAACATCTGGGAGGCTGCGAGATTTGGGAATCTTGATTAGGGGTATTGAATATCCTCTGGATATAAGTCGAAGCACCCAACTGTCTGTTGTTATGGACTCCCAAGAAGTCAGGTGCATCGAAAACCGCCCCCCCGACTGCCTCCAGAGACGGACAGCCGGGCAACCCTTCAGGGCTGCTGCGTGGGTCTCTCAGAGAAGGGTTCTCTGGACCCAAAATTGCCAGGAGCCCCCCCTGCCTCTGGCACGACGACCTCCCGTCCTCCTCTGCCACGGAAGGACTGGTTATCCGGAGCAGGTTGGGACTGCTGCGACTTCGGAACCACATCTTCTTCTGTCCCTTTTGGTTCTTAGAGAAGGACCTCTGGGGAGCTGAGAAGCGGACTCCGGCAGACAGCGTCTTCCGTCCTTTTCGCTCTGGACTAATGTCTCGCGAACAGTCTTGCCAAACAAGGCAGAACCATCGAAGGGGCATTCGAAGGTCGCCTTGAAGGGCTCAGCAAAATCACAATGGCGGAGCCAGGCCTGTCGCCTCATGACAAGGCCTGCTCCGCTGGCTCTAGCGGCTCCCTCAGTAGCATGAGACAGCAGCTGCATAGATGTATTGGATACAGATCTGAGAGTGGCCATTCGGGTGGAGTAAACCTGTTTATCCTCACTCGAAATGGACTCCGGGGGAGATGCAGCGTATTCTTTAATCAGATCTCGCTGCATCCTAATGACATGTGCCATGTAGTTCAGCGCTCTCAAGGAGAAGGTCGCTGAACTAAAAACTCGCTTCCCAATGCGATCCATCGAACGGGACTCCTTGCCCGGAGGATGGACGGAGGGACTCTCCTGGGCCAATTCCTCTTCATGGCTGCAGCCATCATCATGGCATCTACTGGGGGACCCTTACTCCAGTGGGTGCGGTCTGAAGGAGGAGAAAGAATGCGGTCCGGGCGCTTAGGGATAGGCTCAATGGTGTCCGGATCCTTCCACGCCCTGATAGATATAAGATCTACCAGGGGGTCAGCAGGAGGACACCCAAGAGGTAGAAGGGCCCACCTCGAATGCCTCCAAGAACACAGACTCGTCCGAAGAAGCCTTGGGGGCAGACCACCCCCCCTGATCCTTAACATCTCCATGATGTCTCCAAATGAGACGTCCTCAGGCGGTGACCTAGGGAGCCTTCCCTTCATCCAAGTCCGTGTCTTCAGTGACGGACTCAGGGGAGTCCATGTGCCTCCTCTTGCACTTGCGCTTCGAGGTACTTCATCGGGGCTGTCCGAGGAGTACTCTTCAGCAGATGGATGTTCCAAGGGAACCACTTGGGACATCGAGGCGGGCTGTCCCTGGGACCGGCTGGTGGGGGCCTGGCCCAACTGCAATGGAGTGCGGGATGGAGCCGTGGCAGGGACCGGGGTCCCGGATGTCCTCGACAGTGCCCTTTCCATAACGTTGAAAGCCGAGGGGAGCCAGCTTCTCTAAGCCCGAGAGCCGACCCCCACCGGATCCGGCGTGCGGATCGGAGTCGGAGCGAAACCATCGGATCCGAGACCAGTGTGCTCCGACCTGGACGGAGCCGAAGACACACCAGCTCCCTCGGATCCGAGGCTCGGCCCTCGGCTCCGAGAGGTCGGGTCCGAAGTACCCGAAGCACTCAAGGGATGGGACGGATCCGAGGTGCGCCGACCTATCGGATCCGACCCACCCCCGTTTCCAAATCTGCACGGCGCCGATAGCTCCGAACCCGTGGTATGGGTCGGAGAAGGAGCTAAGGGGGCGAAAAAAGGGGTCGAAGCCACTCCCGGTTGGGGGGGGGGGTCTAGGAGCACTCCCATTTGCATTTGGGCCTGGATGAATTTCCTCATCATCCGGTCCATATCAGCTTCGCTCATCGAAAAGGTCGATCTAGAGGAGGCCACCGAAGCGGACCTAGAGAGCCGTCTCGGTGACCTCCTGGAAGGGCTAGCCTCCTCCTCCTCGGGTCCAGGAGAGAACCGAGGGGAGTGGAGCCGAGGAGGAGGAAAGCTAGAAGGCACAGGGGAAGCCCGCTTAGATGGAGGAGCCGAACTGGAAGCTTCGGCTCTCCTCTTGTGGTGCTTCTCCCTGTGCCTCTCCTTCTGTCTCTCCCTAGAAGAATCCTTCCCCTCCGGCAACTTTAAGGGAGGTTGAGTCCCAGCCGGAGGGGGAGAACTCACAGCAACAGGTTGCTGACTTGAGGGGGCAGAGGCCGAAGCAGTATCTGGGGGTAAAAGACCCGCCAGCACCAACCGACCTCCGTTCCCTTAAAGCCCGGGTTGAACCCTGCACAAATGGTACAACCAGAAGACAGGTGTTCAACCCCAAGCATGACGAGTGTGGCCATCTGCTGGAGACAGCTTATGGCCACACTCGCACATTTCGAAAAACAGCCTTAGGGGCTTCAGACATTACACCTAAGGCCTAAACACACACACACACAAACAAACTACGAAAACCCGAGAAAAATTAACTAAAGAGGGAGGAAAGCCTTAACCACACACAAATCTAACTATATTAATAACAAAAATAGAAATTCAAAATTTTTCCTGTCAGAAAAACTACACTTATCTCAAACCACGCCAGGAGCTCTAGAATTCCGTTGCTTCTTGAAAAGCGGCAAACGAAATCTGAGGTCAGTCAGGGCTTGGCAAGGGGTTATGGGTAAGAGGGAGGAGCTAGGAGCTCGGAGCCTAAGCTTTTGAATTGCCGGCTCGGATCCGAGATCGGATCCGATACCCACAGGTTGCAGACGAATGAAGTCTGCCTACTTCAGATTGGTAGTTTCAACAGCCAGCCTTGTGGTAAATGCAATCAGTACAAATATGTGGATTTAGGTTTGACCTTCATACACCCTACTACTGGGATTGACTATGAATTTAGGACCAATACATTTTGTACAACTACAAATGTGGTGTATTTAGCCCGGTGCGTTTCATGCACGTCTTTCTATGTAGGTAAGACGTGCAGACAGCTTAGGGAGTGCATCAGGGAACATATCTATAGTATTAGAATTGGTTCCGAACACAATGCACTTGCAAAACATGTTAAAAGTATGGGTGCTGAACATTACTTTGTTTTTAGTGTCCTGCAACATGTCCTGTCAGATATTAGAGGTGGGGATGTAGATGTCCACTTACAAGAGATTGAGCTTAGATGGATAGTCAGGCTGAGGGCGGATAAGAAGCCTGGACTAAATGATAGAACACAAGTGAAACCACTTCTAAGAAAGAGAAGACTTTTTAGACACTAATCATTAGTTTTATTTTTTATATATTTAGGGTGTTGTATGTTTTAAATGTTTTAGTGTGGACTGTGATTTTTATGGATGTATAAGTTACAATGAATGTATACTATTTTAAATGATTTAATGATGCTGTGTTTAGCATATGTAATTAATTAATTTTAAACCTATCAGCTTTGTCATACACATATTTAAATGACGTTACTTCTATGGCAGCTTTGTAGTTTGAGAAAGCCTTTTTGGTGAAAGCGCTAACTTTTTGCTAGCTGAATAAATATCTTTTTATAATCTACTGGTATTGGAACTCGTAATTGAAGCGACAGAGACTGTGGATACTCTAGGCTGTTGTCTCTATTATTCTTATTGAAATGTTATGAGATTTTATTCTTCTATTAGGACATTTGCAACTCAGTGGATTTGTTTCCAAGAATCCAAATGTTCAAAGCAATGCTGTCTGTGAACTGAGGAGAAACTATTGTATATATGTCGGCATGAGTACATGCACTAATAAGCAACACTATTGCTGAACATATGAAAAATAATTATCTGTAAAGGAAAAAAAAAGCATGTTGCAACAAGCATGGAAAAAAATACAACTGCCCAGGCTGGGATAATAATTCCACTAAGTTTTACAAAAACAAGCACATACTAAAGATGTAATTTTAGTGCTGCAAAGGATGCAGATTTGAGTGTGACTAGATCAACTAATCTAATGGCCTGTGGGTGGGGAAGGGAAATACAAAACAACAAACGGTAAAGTCTTAGCATTTCCTAATAACAACCAAATCACACTGAAGTTTGTGACATCTATCCTACAGTATGCCAACAAACTTCTCTGAAAATCCTGACTCTGTGTAAATATATGACTTACACTGCACTAAAAGATAAAGTACTCTAGCAAGTAACTTTCAGCCACCTAACCTGGACCAAAACACTAAAGGCGGAGGCGTGTCCATATTCATTAAGGATATCCACACCTCCAGGCTAGTTGCTCAGCATAATGCATCTGAGATTATCCAAGTGCAACTAACTCTGGGCAAGACCGCAATCCAAATTGTAGCTTGCTACAGATCCCCCACCATGCCCCAGGATTCCCACTCCTCATTTCTTAATACACTGGAAAATATTAGGGTACAATCTAACACCCTAATAATGGGCGATTTCAACTACCCTATAACTGGGAAAATTACTCATGTACCAACTCTTGTGCTCAACGTTTTCTGGAATTCATAAATTCCAATGCCATGGATCAACTTATAAACACCCCCACCGGGGGCAGCAATATCCTAGACCTGGTTATTACCAACATGGGCAACCGGTGCTCCACACCAGAGGTCAATTCCTTGTTGGTCAGATTCGAACATAAGCTAATCACCCTAGACATCCACATCCCTCCCCCACCCCCCATTAAGGAAACCACAGTAAAAAATTTCTCCAAAGCCAACTTCACGCTTCTTAAGACAGAAGTGGCAAACTTCACGACACCCATGCTGACGGACAACAGAGGTATGACTGCTGAATCCTACACAAATGCACTTTATAAGCACTTAAATGAGTGCATGGATTGTGCAATCCCTAACAGAACCAAGATGCTATCCTCCAAAAAAAGGAAGCCAATCTGGTGGTCCCCTGCCATAAACAAACTCTACAACAGAAGAAAGAAACTGTTGCAAAAAAGAGTAAAATCCCATGATTGGAGAAACTCCCTGGTCAGCTTCAGTAAGAAGCTGAGATCCCTCACAAAATCCTCCAAAGTTAGTTATGAAAACAAAATCGCCACTGACTCTAAAGACAACCACAAAGCATTCTATAGCTATGTCAAGAATCTCAATGGCAACACACAGATCTGCTCTGAGTTACAGCACAATGGCACTAAATATACAGAACCAATGGATATTGCCAACATCCTGGCAGATAGGTTCAGTGCTAACTTTACCCCTCTGTCATCCCCTAAAGGGCCCATCTCTATACCAGAAGAATGCAAAGTTCCTGTAATCATGGCTGCACAGGTAAAAAAACACACTATCCAAAGCCAAGAACACAGCATCCATGGGACCTGACTACATCCCAGGCTGTGCTCTACATGGACTACAGAACGAACTGGCACCCCACCCAAGTACCATGTTCAATCATAGCCTTACCTCAGGCTATGTGCCCACTGAATGGCGCACAGCGACAGCTATCCAACTCCACAAAGGGGGAGCCACCACAGACCCCGGAAACTACCGCCCCATTAGCCTAACGAGCCTGGTCTGCAAGGCTATGGAGCGTATCATCATGGAACTTATAAACAATGACATTGATAATCTCCAAACTCAGCACCCCACCCAGTTCTGGTTTGTAAAAGGCAGATCATGTCTCCTAAACCTGATAGACTTCTTTGAAGCAGACACCAAAGCCATAGATATGGGTAAGGTGGTTCATACAGCCTATCTAGATCTCGCCAAGGCTTTTGACACCATCCCCCACTCTGGAATTATAGATAAACTCACTAAACTAGGTATAAATCCCTATATCACAAGATGGGTTGCCAACTGGCTCACTGACAGAACCCACACTGTGAAAGTAGCAGACTCCAAATCCAGCTTCAGACCAGTGACAAGTGGAGTACCACAGGGTTCAGTCCTGGGTCTTCTCCTGTTTGGTATCTACTTCTCTGACGTACAGGCCAACACAGAAGGTCTTTGGCTAACGAAGTTCGCAGATAACTGCAAGCTAGGAGCCATAATCAAAACTCCAAAAGATGTGGACATCCTACAAAAGGGCCTTGCTGAGACAGATGCCTGGTGTCAAAGCCATGGCCTCAAGCTCAATGCCAAAGTGCATCGTCATTCCTTTTGGTAAAAACTCAGTACCCATGAACTACCACATAGGTGGTAGTCTACTTAACCCCGAAAGTGTGATAAGAGACCTTGGGACACAGGTGGACAGTAGTCTCTCCTTTGATAATCACATCGCCACAGTAGTCGGGAAATCCTTCTATGTGGCACACCTCATCACAAAAGGTTTCTCATCCAGGAAAAAAAGAGGTCATTGTTCCCCTCTACCCGTCACTCATTATACCCATTATAGAGTACAATGCCCCTTTTGGTATGTACCTCACAAGACATCTACAACTGGAAAGGCCACAGAAATACCTCACAAAGAGGATTACCGGCCTCAAAGAGATGCCCTATGCAGACCGCCTCAAAAAACTGCAGCTTTACTCCGTTGCATATCGCCTACTCAGAGGCAATCTCTGCCTAACACACAAAGCTATGTCAAATCCAGAGCTTTTAGACATGCTCCACTTAAAGAAATCCCAATCCCTACGAGCTACACACTCTAGGGACCTAAACCTCGTCACCACAAAACAGAACATGCTGGAGGGATAGATTCCTGTCCCAGAGATTTCCTATACTCTGGAACAAACTACCTATCTATATCAAACAAAGCTCCTCATTAGCACTGTTCAAGAAAAATGTTGATGATTGGATGGGAGATAGGAAATTCACCCCGGGGATCACTTCTGTGGCTCTACTCGACAGTGGCACAGGAAAATAATTTTCTTGGGTGGTGAAAGCCAGGGTACCTTTGGCTAGGCTTATATAGGCCCTAGGGCCAATAGCCTAGTACCTACCTATGAACCTATGAACTGATTTTAGAAACAAAATAATGTCCCTTTAAATGTATTGCACTACTGCTGTGTTTCCTACAGTAACAGCAGCAGTAGTTAGGTCATTAAATGCCTGAAAGGCTACTTTTCTCAATGGGCAAATGCACAAATTAAACTAATGAATGGGTGACACAGACTGTTGTCAGTACAACTGCAATTTGAGATGGAATTTGGCTAACACCTTTGAAGCTTCCTGCAGGCAATCTTCCCCCAACCCCCCCTCAGCCAAAAGTGAGCATGCTCAGCAAGGCAAACCTGAAATGTAAACAAAGGCTGAATCAAAACAAAAAATCCCTGGGATTGCACCTTTAAGGCCCATTCTAGCAGGACCTTGGCTTCAACTTTGCCTTTTGGAAAGGGTTAAATTCTCAAAAGTATTCTAGAAGCAGCAACTTGGTTCTGTATGCATACTTTTGCAAAGCAATACAAACTACATTCCTTTTCCAGGTCTATGACAGACTTTGCTAGGACAGTTCTTCAGGGACTCCTGAATCCTCATCCTTCCTCCTCTCATTCTTTTTTAAGATATGGTAATCTACGAATATAGATTAGGCTACTGTAGCAGTGATCCTTGTGAAGCTCCACCACTGGAATCTGACAGTATTTAGCATCTGCCTGTGAAAATACATAGACCTCAGATCTTTGGTAGATGCTGGGAGTCAAAAAACAATGGCATTCCTTCACGTTTCAAAATTAGTAATTAGTTCACTCCAAAGACAATACTGGAAGCTTCTCAGCACAGACATTATGCCTCCAGTATTGCCTATAAAGTAATTTAATTTCAGCTATTTTTCTGAAGTTAACCTCCTGTATTCCACTTTCCACTGTTAAAATATATACATGTAAACAGTTACAATAGTACATGTACATTTCTGTTCTATTCCCGTAGGGCACACTGTGGTTACATTTTAAGCACAAGTACTTTATAAAATACCTTTTTAATACACATCGGTACAAACCAGTTTGATATACACATGACAGAGTTCTAATACAGTTGTAATGGAAGCGTTTTATATAAATTATGTAAATATTCACAAATGACAATTATTAACAAAATTACAGATAGCTGTGCTGCTAGTATCCCTCTTTGACACACTTCTTCCCCCCCTCGAAGACTCAGGCTAGCTTTTCTAGTGACCATTGAGAAACGTTGCTTGAGAGCTATGAGCCTATCTGGGCATACATTACCTCATTCCCTGACTAGAGATTCCAGCTGCCTCTGCATTGCTGACCCCAGTACAATGCTGCACTGTCATATCATATGCCTGCAACCCTAGGCTCCACTACAGTAGCTTACCATATTGCTGGCTAGCCATGTTAAGGGACTGTGGTCTATAACTACAGTGAATTTCCTTCCCTACAGATAAGGCTGAAGTTTCTGCTGTGTCCACACTATGGCTACACATTCCTTTTCTACAGCTGCACAGCATTCCTCCCTAGGTTGAAGCCTACGGCTGAGATATACGATTGGCTGCTTTTCTCCCTGTGAGGAAACCTGACTGAGTACAGAATCCACCCCATGGTTTGAAGCATCCACCTCCACCTGCACAACAAATTATTTCCTGTAACCTGGACTGGCTAACACTAGGGGGGGGGGTCCTCCCAAAGCTCTTTTAAGCTTCTGGAATGCCTGCTCACATACTGGGGTCCACATTACCTTATCTAGCCTGTTTTTTTCTTGTCAGGTCTGAGGGAGCAGCTATAGTACTAATTGGGGATGAAGTTTCTGTAGTACCCTGCTGTCACCAAGAATGCCCTCACCTGCTTTTTGGTGATAGGGGCAGGCCATGCCTGAATGGCTTCCACTTTGGGAGGTTCTGGCCTGATTTTACCACTCCCACTCTATGTCCCAGGTAGGAGACCTCTGCCATATACACCTGACACTTACTGGGCTTAATGGTCAACCTTGCCCTTTGTAGTCTGCTCAGCACCTCCCTGACATGATAAAGGTGCTATTGCCAGGAATAGATGTAGGTGGCTATATCATCCAGGTAAGCAAGGGCAAAATCTCCTGCTAGGATACAATCTACCAACCTCTGGAAAGTTGCTGGGGCATTTTTCATCCCAAAGGGAATCTTTGTGAACTCATACAAGCCGAAAGGAGTCACAAAGGCTGACCTCTTTCTAGCGTTGGGAGTCAAGGGGACCTCCCAGTAGCCTTTGGTAAGATACTTAGCCCAACCTAGCTGCTCTAGAGCTTCATCTGTCCTAGGTATGGAGTAAGCATCTGACTCTGTGTAACTATTTAATTTCCTGTAGTCTACACAGAACTTGGTGCTGCCATCCTTCTTTGGTACCAGCACCAGTGAGGAAACCCAGGGACTGCTGGACTCCTGTATAACCCCTAGTTCCAACATTTCCTGCATATTCTCCCTCAGAGTCTGTTTGACTCTCTCAGGCACCCTACAAGGGGCCTGCTTAATAGGCCTTTAGGGACTTGTATCCACATGGTGTTGCACCAGGTGGGTACACCCTGGTTTCCCAGTGAACATGCCCCCAAACTCCTGTAACACTGGTCGGATTTCTCAAACCTGTGTAGGGGATAGCTGCTGGGACATTGCTATCCCTTCCACTGAGGTGTCAAGTCCAAGCCTGACTGGGGAGATCAGTCACCAGATTCCCCTCAGACTCCTCCTACTATCCACTGCAAATGCTCAGGACAAGGACCTCTCTACCATAGTAAGATTTCATCATGTTAACATTGTACAATTTGTGCCCCTGCCTCCTGCCTAGCAGTTCTACCATGTAGTTAATTTCATTGACCTTCCTTACCACTTTGAAGGGTCCCTTCCAAGCTGCCTGCAGCTTATACTGTCTGACAGGAATGAAAACCATAACCTGCTGCCCCACAGCATACTCTCTAGCTCATGCATTCCTGTAACACCAGACCTTTTTCTGCTGATGGGCTTCTTCCAGCTTCTCCTGGGCCAAGCCCAGAAGATTCTAGAGCCTTGTCCTGAGGTTAAGGACATATGCCACAACAGACTCTTTGTGGGATTCACACTCACCCTCCTACTCATCACAAATCAAATCTAGAGGTACCCTCGTCACCCTATGCCCACACAGCTACTCAAAAGGCGAAAAACCTGTGGATTCCTGGGGTACCTCTCTATAAGCAAACAGATGGGGCAACTGTTTGTCCCATGCCCTCTTAAACTGGTCTACCAATGCCTGTATAATGGTCTTTAGTGTAGAGTTTAACCTCTCCATTAGACCATTAGTCTGGGGGTGGTAGGGGGTGGCCTTTAGGTGCTTCACCCAACAGTGCTCCCACAGACAAGCCAGCAGGTCTGACATGAAACTCGCACCTCTGTCAGTCAGTATTTCTTTTGGGAAACCTACTGTGATGAAAATCTCTAACAAAGCATTTGCCACCTTTTCTGTCTCAATGGAGGACAGAGCCACCGCCTCAGGTTATCGGGTAACAATCTACTACCATTAGTATATACTTCTTTCATGTGGGAATTGGGGTGCACTCAGAGGCCCCACAATATCCATAGCTACCCTCTGAAAAGGCTACTCATTCACAGGCAAAGGCATCAAAAGAGCTTTGATCATGTCTCCTGCCTTGCCTACCTTTTGGCACTGCTCACAGGTCCTGTAGTGCCCTGTTAGATCCCTGGAAATATCCCAGGCCAATAAAAGTTCTGCATAATACGTCTCTTTGTACTGTTTATGCCCATATGACCTGCAAAGGGAATATCATGGGCTATGGCTAGAAGTGCCAGGTGGCAGGCTCTGGGCAGTATAAACTGCTATTACTTCACCTTCTAGCCCTCCCTCAGGGGTCCACTCTCTATACAGTAACCCTTTGTCCCAGTATAGATTCCCTTTTCCTTGAGAACCAGGTGCCTCCCTGGCTAGCTCCCCTCAAGCCTTGTAATGTAGGGTCTGAGAGCTGAGCTCGTCTCAACTCTCTCTTTACAACCCTTCCTAGCTCTCCTTCCACAGAAGTCTGGCAACTTTTGACAGCCTGGGTACTACTACTCACCTCTGCCCTTGTAGTCACTCTGTCCAAGGGAACATCAGTACCCACCAGCAGCTGTGGTTCACCTTCAGTCTCACTGCTACAGAGTAGCTTCCTCTTTGAAGTAGCCACCTCACCAGTTTTGAATTCACGTATGTGGTATGTCTGGGACCCCCCCCCCAGGCTGCCAGACCCACATGCTTGTCTCCAAGCCTGACCGCATGTCACTGCATGCACACAAGGTACTGCATCATCAAAATTATTCCCTATCAGGACATCTGCAGGGATCTGCAGGGATCACCTACTTGCTTGCTTCCTTTTCCATCCTGCCATTCAAGGGGAACCCTAGCCAAAGGTATATGAAATGGGGTCCCTCCTAAAGCTCTGACTGGAGTAGACTGCCCAAGCCAGTAGTGGTCCTCTTTAACCATTGCAGGTTTCAAAATGGTTAGGTCAGAGGCGTCTCTCTCTTAGTAGTGGCCTGTTTCCCATATATTAAGATAGGATATAATCTTTTGTGGGAGTTTGGTACCCTTGTTGTCTCCAGATAACTTACTGCTGGAATTCTGTCATTCCCACTTACTAGCTCTCCCCACCTTTTGTACTTCACCTTGGACATCTATAAGCTAATTGGCCCCACTAGTTACATTTAAAACATTTAACCCTTGGTCCTGGCTGTGTACCTGAACTAGTGGCTTCCCCTGCTACTGGTGGACTCTGTTGGAATAGTTTAGGCTGCCCACCATGGGTTCCCTTAGACCCATGAGCAGCACGGGGTATCCCTTTCCTGTGCAGTGATACCCTGCTTGATAGGTATAGATCTCCATTTTTCCCCAACTCGTCTGTGGTGCTGCATTCCCTATCTGCCGACCAGATTCTCATGTCCTCAGACAACGTGCTAAGGGCTTGTTCCCTCACCAAATGGTCTGCTAGCTTTTCAAAAGTGGTGGCCTGACACCCACTCACCCACCTATGAAATAAGTTCTTAACTCAGCAATATAATCACACACATTATATGCCTTATGTCTATGCTCCCAAATCTTTTTTTCTATAAGCTTCAGGTGTTAACTTAAAACACCCTAATAAACAAGTTTTAACTGTATTATAATTTAAGCAATCAGTATCAGACAATTTAGAAACAGCAGTTACAGCTTTACCATGGAGCAAGGGGGCCAGGGACCGTACCCAGAGCCCTTGATCAACATTGAACTGTTTACATACCCTTTCAAACATATGAAGAACACTATCAAAATTATCACCCTCTGTAAATTGTGGAAGAAATTTACTGACCTTTATTGCTTCTGGTGTTCGGTTATTCCCTTCTCCATTACCTCCATGACCCTGGCGAAAAGTCAGCATCTCATTTTCATGTTGCCTCTGCCTCTCATTTTCCTCAGTTTCCAAATATCTCAGTCTCTCTGCTTCTAATTCCATTTATTTCTCCTGCTGCAGTCTCTCAGCTGATGCTAGTTCCAAACATTTGACCTCCAGTTCAAGCCACTAACTCAGAGAAATATTTAAGTCCTCTGAGGCAAAATTGAACTGTCCATTTTCTGGCAGTTGTACATCCCCAAGGCCATTCTGGTTATTCTCCTGGTTGCTGGTCTGTGATGCAGCTGTGGTTAATGCTGCAATTATTTTTGCTTTAGTCAAGTTGGCATGTGCCAGTCCTTTGGCTTGGAACATCTCGGCCAACTGGCTCCTTGTCAGCTTGCCAAAATCTTGTGCTGACATCTTTGCCTGCTCTCCCTGACTAACTAAGCTAACATATAATAAATAAAACTATTGTAATATGAAACTCTGAATGTCTACAGTGTGGCTGCTTGACAGTACAAACACCTTCTTTAGTGACTACTATGTACAGGCTACAGGAGTTCACTACCCACACCACTGAATCCCAATATGTGGATATCCCACCACTGCCAACCAATAAACGTGACACCCCACCACTGGAATATGGCAGTATTTAGCATCTACCTGTGAAAATACATATACTTTTGGCAGATTCTGGAAGTCATAAAACAATTGCTTTCCTTCACATTTCAAAACTATTAATTAGTTGACTTCAAAGACAATGCAGAAAGCTGCTCAGCACAGACATTATGTCTCCGGCCTAACCTATAATGCAATTTAATTTCAGCTATTTTTACAGCCAGCTGTGCTGGCAGTATCCCCCCTTTGTCACAATCCTAATGATGGATGTGGTATAGTGGTGTAAGTAAACAAACTGAACCAACCATAACAGTAGATGTGCACATGATTACTGCTGCTGTAGCAGTTCCTTCCTTCCACCTTCCTTTATTTTTGGATATTTTTATGCCACTTTGTAGACAATTACTTATATTTTCCTAGCACTATATAATTTTCAGGGCTCTAACATCACTGTCTCTGTTGGCATGAAAGCTCTTAAGGGTTTGGCATCCAAACCTGTCTTTTACTCAGCTCAGCCCAAAGCCAACAGTCTGGGCATATGTAAGGTGCTCTGAAACTTTGGAAGCTGGCCAGTTGTTAGCAGGATATAACCCATATAGCCAAGGCTACTGCAGCAGTTGTCATTCAAACATCTACTGCTATGGTAAGTTTACATACACAACTGTACTTTCTATTACTAAGATTAGGGACAAATCTTTAATACCTTATTGTTGGTGAGGGTTGAGAAAATACAGCCAACCTTGTTAGTCTATAAAAAAATTAAATTGGGAGGCAATACTTTTCTTGGACACGTTGGATCCTTTTAGAATGCCAGAAGATGACAAAAGAGCTTGTATTTCTGATGCTCTGTATGTCCCACTGTGATTATGTGCTTTTCTTTCCTTTGAATTATGATGTATGAGAAGTAATCAGATAGCTGTAGGGGCCATGGCTAGCTGTGGAATAACTACCAGCCCATTACTTTTTTGTCACAGCTCTTCCACTGACTAAATTTCTAAATCATGGGGCATTCACTTAGTTCTGAGATCAGATGTCGGCAGTCTCCTTTCAGAAGGTAGTGGCTGCTCCCTTTTTATCATAAGCAGTCAGGTTCATTGTTATTCAACTGCCTTCACACTTTATGCTTTCTGTAGTCATTCATATGTCTACTAAGATAATTTCTGAATGAAGGAGATTTCATGCCTTTCCTTCAGAGTAAGCAGTTTACTGTTCTCTTTTAATCACATGAAATATCTTCACATGGAAGGTGTCTTGCCTGCACTTTGATGTTGCTTCACTTCACTAACAGTTTTGCATTTCAACAAAAGTACACAGATTTCCCTTAATTTTTGACACCTCCCCAGGGTACTTTCCTTCTGTACTGGAGCACTGCCTTTTAGCAGGGGCATGTTTATTCCAAGGAATCTTTATCATATGACTAAGGACTTCTACTTGTGCATTTAATTGAATGAATTATGGCCAAAAGACATTATGTAATCATGCACACAGTAGCCATACAACTCATAATTTTATTTACTTATTTTCTATTCTTTGTTGTCCCTAGGAATACTGATCCACAGTGGTAGTTTTCAAGTAAAACCCTGGTAGACACAAGTTTAATCAATAGTTAATTAATTTTACAATGGTTTGCAAATCAGGCTTGAATTTGGTTTCTAAATCAGGTCAAAACTGGCCTGAATACATCCACAAAGACTTAAAAAAAAGAAAAAGTAACAAAGTCATGGACATTCTGAAGCCATACAGCTGAAACACTTGATGTCCATAAGGGGTCATTTGCATATAACCCATGGCCTCTATTATAGGTTTAAGGTATCTATTAGATTAGGGACTTCCATTTTAAAGTAGTTAATAGGAATCCGACAGACTAAAGGGTAAAATGCGTTTCATTTAAAAGACAGTTAAGCAGAAGGGAAGACTAACTTTGCTGGTTAAACATGAGAGATAACAGTTCCCAAGGGAAGGCTACAGAGTGCTCTTTTTCTGTTCTCCTTCTCAAGGGAAGAATCAAGGAAATGTTAGATAATGGCACAGCTAGGCCCCTAAAAGACTGCAAAACAAGACAAGGCCTGAGAGCCAAGGCTGAGAACGCATGTAAAGCATTACAGGATGTTGGTATTAATAAAATATACTTCAGATACAGTTAGGGAAGTCAGTCAGTCTGACCTGACATACAGAAAAGATTAAGCTACTATACAGACACTTTTGCTGGGTACTGAAAATAGGTCAAATAAAGACGGTTTCAGTTTAGAGTAAAACCTTGGTGCAGAAATGAATCCAAATGAAAGGTAAAAAGTAAAAAATGCACCAAGATAACACACAGCTAACAGTTTTGCATTTCAACAAAAGTACACAGATTTCCCTTAATTTTTGACACCTCCCCAGGGTACTTTCCTTCTGTACTGGAGCACAGCAAAGTACAAAGTGGTAAGCGCTTTCACAACCGAAGTTGCTTCATCAGACACCACAGTAAAAAATGCACAGGTTTAAATAGAGATTCTAAAATGCCAATTAATCAATAAAAATCACACAATGATTAAGTAGCAGTGAAAAACAATTAAGCCTCATGCTCAAACTAAAAAAACATTGTACAAGAAGGAAGCAGGAAGATAAAGGAGGCGGTATAGTGTTAATGGACAAGGATTTGCATGTCACACAAATGGAGAAACTTTTACTTGATATGCATACATATCAATGCATTTCCAAGCTGCAGTAAATAACCCTTTCAAGTACAGTTTTTCGTGCAACAGCCAGCTTAACTTCAAGGTTTCATTAACAGTTTACAGTAAAACTTTTTCCAGTCTATCAGTTTTATAATAGACTTTTCAGCAGCATACCAGTGTTTTTCCATAACTGAAGACTGTGAACTCTATACAGAATAAGCCAGAAATGATGACACTACAGTTTCTCATTACAGAGCAGATAACACTACTTCATGCAGAAAACAGACAGAGCAGACAACCTCTACATACAGTAACTGCAGCTGTTAAACAAATTGCACAGCACCAGTGTTTACTTCAGAAACAGCCTCAAAGAACTTCAGCAGACCAGCACTAAATCAACAAACTTCAGCAGTGTTTCTTCAGAACATAAAAGACATTATCCAGTTAACAGCTATCTCCATAGGCTTTCAAGTTTCCAGTGTGAAGTCACACAGCCAATCAAGAGAACAATTTTAAAAGCCACAGATGACAGGACACATTCTTCCAGGATCATAAAGTTATGTAAGGCTTTATATGCACTTTTTAGTTAATAGCTCAAAAAAAAAGTTTAAATTCATCAGTAAAAGTCATTTGCATACCTGTTGTACAAACATGTCAGGTAATACTTCTACAGTTAGAACATCAGTAAATCTTTGGTTTAAATTTAAAACCTGGGTAAAGCAGTCTAAAAAAACGGTGTTCCAGAAATGTTATTTTAAAGTTAAAGGTTATTAGTTCAAGAATGTTAAATATGTCTAAACGCAAAATGATTAACTCACAGAAGCAGGCTACAGAAAAGCATTTGCATAATGAGTCAGCTTCTGTCAGTACAGTTTCAGCCACAAGTTCATGTGTAAATGCTTCAGCACATACAATTCAACATACGGAGTTAAATTGTAGGGCAGTTTCAAATACAAATGTTTAGAATGCAATAAATTGTTCTTTACATGTAATTCAAAACACAGAATTAATGTTGCAGTATTAAACATATAAATGTTAACACAGTCAACATACATAACTTGCAGGCAATTCTCAAGTTCACATTAGTTCACCTAGTTTCTTATTTTCAGAAGCAAGTGCAAAATTTGCACTGAGGGGGAATAAGAGGAATCAGAGTGCAGATTTTGGTAAAATAAATTCCAGCATAAATAAAAATCAGACTTCAGCACAACATAAAATTGCTACAGTTGCAGAGCAAAATAAAGAAAAAATGCATTTCATAGCTATCTATAAAGGGTGCAGCAGTCTAGCACCAAATCAGGGCATTAATCTGTCATTGTTTAAAGTTAAAAGAAATGACAATATTTCATTGTTTACAGATGAATCAACTTCAGTTACAGATGGATCTTTATTAGAGGACACAAATGCAGTTTTGTCAGGATTTAAAGGGTCAAAGAATACAGCAGCTAACAGTTCAAAGTGTAACAGTTCTGTACTAGGTATGAACATGTCATTAGAGTAATATGCTGTTTTAGACTTTAGTAACAAGATTTTTGCAAATGTACAGAATTTGAAAAATTGGTTATAACAGGAACATGCAGACTTATGTTTAAAGATAAAATAAATTCCAGGTTCATCTGACACAGCTAAAGTGCTCAAAGACATGTTGGGTTTGGCCAGTTAGAAAAAAGGGTAACTGTAAACATATATGTCTTGTAAGGTATATCAGAAATGACAGTCAAGTTCATTCGCAGAATAGAGAGTTTACAGTTACAGATTTGGCAAATGAATTTTTTGTGTTATTGTTTTGTTTAGCAGTCATTAGTTAAGAGCTTGGTATTAAAGAGTTGCAATGCATAAACAATATCTTAATACACACAGAGACAAAAAACATTCATGCATAAAAACAGTACATCATATGTGTCATTAAAGCAACAGGTTCAACTGTTATGTTACAAAGAACAGACAACTAAACTTATAAAATTAAATCAGTTTAAATCTGGTAATAAATGTGTTCATGTAATTAGTTTAAGACTATATATTTCATACAGAAATGGCAGTTTAGCAAGCACATCAGATCACATTACAGACAGCTTAGCAAGCTGAATTAAAGACAGTACTGTATGTCATAATGCAGTATGGCAGAGATCAATTTAATGCATTTACAGTTTTACTGTTTATCCAAGATAATTGTAGAGTAATTGTTGCAGCATTCAGTAGTACTGAAAAGTTAAATGACGTCAGCTAAAGAAATGGTTATGGCGAGACAGTGGGTAGAGTTTCATTTACACAACAGTATGTTAAAATCTAAGGGTCACAAGAGAAAATGTAAAAAGTTCAACAATTAAAATTAATTTTATATAGGTGCAGAAATGCACAGTGTTACATTACTACTTTAGTTTCATTTGAGGTTATAAGTTTGCTTACAGTCAGCACAATAAGCAATACTATCATTTTATAACTGTTAAAGATGCAAATGTTATTTTTAAGGACCTGATACTAAATACAATCAAGAACTTTAGCCATCCAGCCTTACACAAGAAATGAAAAGAAGAGGTTTAAAAGCCGTAACTGTAAAAAAGACACTTCAACATTAAAGCAGGCCTTCCTTTACCTCATCAGCGACTGGGACAACGCAAAGCAAAATTTGGCAAGAGATGTGGTGCGGATGTTGACTGTCTATGTGTTTCAGTTATTTCTTCAATGTTTGTTTAAAGTTATAATGTATGACTTAAAGCAAGTATATATGTTTTCAGACAGTTAACAGTACCAGTTTCAGTTTATGTTTTATCTATGTTCAGACAATACTGACAGAAAAAGGTACTAACAGTTTGGTTTTCAGAATATAACATGGACCAGTTTTCAGTTATGCTTTTATCTGTGTTCAGTTAACAATGGCAAAATAAATTCTTTTAGTATGTTTAGTTTCCAGAATATACACAGCTATTTTAAATGTTCAGTATAAATATGTATCACATTTCAGTCAAGTTTCAAAATATGACAGTCATACTCAGTTATGTGGTTAATATAGTACATTTCAGTCAAATCGCAGAATATAAAAATAATACTCAGTTACTTCACATTATTCAGTCATTAAATATAAGGGTAAAGTAACAGAATTACATTATTTAATCATTAGTTAATGGTAAAGTGACACACTTATTTGGAACAGGCTTATTACAACATATATTTCCACTACATCATCCTTCGCATTATTCAGTCATTAGTTAAGGGTAAAGTGACAGAATTATTTATTACAGGCTTATTAAGATAAGTTATCTAAATAATACGTAGTAATAGTTATTCAGTATACTAAAGGCATAAAGGGCAGGCTTAATTTAATTAATTTACAGATTACAGTGCACTTTACATAATTATTGTACATTAGTCAGACATTTAAAAAGATATTAACAGAAAATGCAAAGGTATAGAGCTGAAATACAGAAAGCATGGGTTTTAGCAAACTATTATAGCTCATAAATATTCATAGAATATTTCAGACACAAATTTAGGAGACAGACATCTATTACAGCACATAAAAGTTAAAAAAGGTAAGTAGCATAATTAGTAAATATAAATAAAAAATTATAGACACAAGTTAATACAGTATATGGTAAGTATGCTTCAAGACCAGTTATAGAGTTCTCTCTTTAATGCCAATTTCAATTAATCTTCAGAAAATAGCCATCATGCTTGATAGGCTATACAATAAAAAGAAACAGTACAATGTTTAAAGATTTAAATTTATGAACAACAGAAAAAGGTTTAATTTGCTATGAGAGAGAGAGAGAGAGAGACATCATGGTACATTAAGGCACCAGTTCATAAGGTAAAAACCACAGGCGATAAACAGTGTAATTTTACCATTACAGCATACAGAGATATGGAAAAAAATAGGCAAGGTTAACCGTTCATACTCTGTCTAACTTAAACAAAGATTCACAAAGAGAGATTAAGGATGTGTCCACAAATTTTCAGAATAATGTAGAGGTTTTGAATATATCATTCATACTTCAGAACTTAGACTTAAAGACTATGAATCTAGGTAATATGAAAATTAAATAATAAAGTTAACAGACTTCAAGCTTAGTGGTGAAAATCAGAATTGCAGGTTTATTCACCAGACAAAGAAAAACAACCAAAGTTAAGAGACTTCAATCCAAACAGGCCATAAAAACACAAGTGACACCTAGTGGTCAAAATTAAAATGAGAAGTTATGTACCTACCATAACGTTCCATGTTAGTTGTCTTCTCTCGCCTTCTTTCTTGCTTGATGGGTTCGGAGCCGATCCTCGGCTCCGACTCGGCACTTTGCTAAGCTCGAGAGTCACTTTTACCAGCTCGAGGCAGCCCCATATCCCATGATGCAAGGCGGTAAGTACCCAGATCTCGTTTGTTGTCTATAGGCAATAACACCTAGCATAAAAAACTTCCCAAAAGGAAGAAAGAAGGAGAGAAAAAGCCTGAAGGATGGTTTTGGAGGACCAGTACTGTATGGTTTTAAGAAGCATTCTTCCATGTAGAGAGAAGAGGTCTGTCCAGGCCAGGGGGAAGGAGGGAGGGTCGCAAGAAAGAAGGCGAGAGAAGACAACTAACATGGAACGTTATGGTAGGTACATAACTTCTCAATGTTAAGTTGTCAATCTCGCCTTCATTCTTGCTTGATGGGACCACGTCCCTAGTACCTCTATCCTGGGTGGCTCAATGGAACAGACTCTTGAGAACTGTAGAGCCAAAACTGGCTCTGTCCCTGGAGGCCAAATCCAATTTGTAATGCGAAACAAAGGTATGAGGAGTGGCCCAAGTGGCTGCTGCACAAATAGTGTCTAATGGAAGTCTAGCATGAAAAGCTGTGGAAGTGGCTAAGCTTCTGGTTGAATGCGCTTTAGGTTTCGAGCACAGCTGTTTTCCCCTGAGCTGATAAATTTCAGAGATGACAAAAGAAAGCCATCTAGATAAGGTCACTTTTGAGACAGGAAGGCCTTTTTTGTTATCAGCATAAGAAACAAAGAGCTGATCGGATTTCCTGAATTGTTTTGTTCTGTCCAAATAATATCTGAGTTGGCGGTGAACATCAAGATAATGTAACTTTTGTTCCGATCTGTTTGAGTAGTTTGGGAAAAATACAGGAAGATCAATAGCCTGATTCAAATTACTCTTTGAGGCGACCTTGGGCAAAAAGGTCGGATTAGTTCTCAAAGATACTCTGTCTTTGTGGAAGACTAAATAGGGGGGGCGAACAGAGAGAGCATGAAGTTCAGATACCCTCCTAGCCGATGTAATAGCAACCAGAAATAAAGTTTTCCATGAAAGAAATTTCAGGGAACATGAAACAGCTAGCTCGAAGGGAGGAAGAATCAAGGATGTCAGCACTAAATTTAGGTCCCACTGAGGAGGAGGACTCCTGATTGGAGGTTTCAGGAGAAAAATTCCTTTTAAGAAGGCTCTACAAAGCCTGTGGGACATAATGTTGTGATCTGCGAACCCGACATGAAAGTTCGAGATAGCAGCCAACTGAACTTTGACCGTGGAAGAAGAGGAGCCCGCGTGAAAGATTTCCGCTAAGAAATCCAAAACGGCTTGTACTGGAGCAGTAAAGGGATCAATATTTTTAGCTTTTGCCCAACAAGAAAAGCGTTTCCATTTGCTAGAATAAATCCTCCTAGTAGAGGATTTTAGGGAAGCTACTATGATGTCTCTAACAGGATTAGAGATCATAGGAAGCCTGGCTAAGGAAGGAAGTGGAGCAACCATGCTGTGAGGTTGAGAGAAGGGATAGACCGGTGCAGCTGACCCGATTGGTGAATCACAAGGTCTGGCACTGGGTCCAGATGCCACGGCTGCACCAAAAGGTGACGATGGAGGAACGGAAACCAAATCTGTCGAGGCCAATAGGGAGCAATGAGAATCATTTTGGCTCTCAAAACGGTGGCTTTCTGGAGTACTTGTGGAATCAGTGGAAAGGGAGGAAAGGCATAAAGAAGTCCCTGGGGCCAATCCTTGGTTAGAGCGTCTCTGGGGGGATGGCCTGGCAGTGGGAAGAGAGAGAAGAAGTCTGGGCATTTGCTGTTTTGGGGAGTAGCAAAAAGATCGCAACATGGGCCCCATTCTAGAAAAATCTCCTCCACTATAGATTGTTTGAGAGACCACTCGTGAGGCATGAGAATAGCTCTGCTCAATCTGTCCGCTATAATGTTGGTTTTCCCAGGGATATGCGTTGCTACCAGAAACCGATGAGAGGAGATCGCCCATTGCCAAAGTCTGAGAGCTTCTCGACACAAGGGGTAGGACTTGGTTCCGCCCTGTTTGTTGATATACCATACTACAGACATGTTGTCTGTGTGAACTGCAATTGTTCCCAAGGGAAGAAAGTCGTTGAGGGCTTGCAACGTTAAAAGCACTGCTCTCATCTCTAGGACATTTATGTGCAGGTGGTATTCGAACGGTTGCCACGTCCCATGAACCATCCTGTCCTGATAATGACCCCCCACCCGATCAGGGAGGAGTCCGTAGTGACAGGGGCTACCGGGGCTGGGGGTACAAAGGGTCTGCCTTGGTGAATCTGGGGAGAAGTAATCCACCATGAAAGATGATTCCTGCAAATTTGTGTCACCAGTATTTGGTGAAGCATCGGAAGTTGTTGGTAAGACCACTGAGTGAACAACATCCACTGAAGCAGGCGCATATAGAAGCGGGCCAGGGGAAGAAGGGTAATGGCCGCAGCAATGAGGCCCAACACCTTTAGAACCATTCTGGCTTGTACTTTCTTGCTGGCTAGAATGATCCTCACGTGACTTTGTATATCTGAGATTCTTTGGTCTGTGAGGGTTGCTGACATCCGAACAGTATTTAAGTTTGCGCCTATGAAAGTAATAGACTGGCAGGGCAATAAGGAGGATTTTTCGTAGTTGATCGAAATTCCCAATTGAGTGCAAAGATTTGTGTAATCCCTGGCTTGAAGAAGTTGATGCCTGGTGGTGGCTGAAAGGAGCCAGTCGTCGAGATACGGAAACACCTGGAATCCTTGACGTCTCAGGTGAGCCGTGACCACTGCCATACATTTGGTGAACACTCTGGGGGCTGTAGTGAGACCAAAGGGCAGGGCTCTGAATTGGAAATGACTGGACCCCAGCCGAAAGCGGAGAAACCTTCTGGAGCGTCTGTGAATTTTTATGTGATAGTACACATCCTGAAGATCTATTGAGCACATCCAGTTGTCCTTCTTTAGGAAGGGCAGAATTGACTGAAGTGTGACCATTCGAAATCTTGTCTTTCTCACAGACTTGTTGAGTCTGCTGAGATCCAATATTGGTCTCCAGTCTCCCGTCATTTTGGGGACCAAAAAGAATCTTGAGTAGATTCCGGGCTCTGAATGGTCTGTTGTAACTGGCTGAATTTTTTGTAGAAGTTTTAATACTTCTAACTCTGCAATTTCCCTTAGACCGGGTGGTACATCTGGAAGGGAATTTGAGTGAGAGAAAGGATTTTCCTCGAAAGGAATTTTGTAACCGTCGGATATGATCGACTGTACCCATCTGTCTTGAGTGAGGGAATGCCAGGCTTCTGGGCACAGCGATAGTCTTCGCCCGACTGCCTCCAATGATGGACAGTCGGGCAACATCTCAGGGATGCTGAAAGGGCTTGTCAGAGAGAGACTCTCTGCTTCCCTGGTTTTGTGGACCTCCTCTGCCTCTAGAGCGGCGTCTGTTATTGTTACCCCCTCTGCCTCTAGGGGTAAACTGACCACGTGTATCCGGCGTGACTCCTTGGGATTTGCGGAACCACATCTTGCCACCCTTCTGTCCTTTAGGGTAAGGTCTAGAAGGGGTGGAAAAACGGACCCCTACGGCAGAAAGAGTCTTGCCGTCCTGCTCACACCTGGTCAATGTATCCTTCACTTGAGCGCCAAACAAAGCTGACCCATCAAAGGGAGAGTTTGTGAAGGACGCCTTAAAGGGATCTGCAAAATTACAGAGCCGCATCCAGGCTTGGCGTTAAGAGCCACACCTGTACCTGCGGCCCTACTCGCTCCATCTGCTGCATATGATATCAGTCGCATGGAGGAGTTAGCAATAAAAGTAAGGGTTCCTAGCTGCGAAGCAATTTTTTCTTGAGCCCATGCAGCTGTGGGATCCTGTACTACTTCACCTAGCTCCTTAAGGATGTCCCTTTGGAGTCTGGTGAAGTGACATAAGTAGTTCAGCGAGCGCATAGCAAAGATCGCTGAAGAGAACATCCGCTTACCATACCTATCCATGGTCCTAGAGTCCTTATTAGGAGGATGGACAGGTACAGAAGGATCTGCAAGTTCCTTCTTAGTGGCAGCCGCCACCACCATGGCATCAGCAGGGACACCTTTCGTAAGGAATTGCTTATCCGAAGGGGCAGTAATAAATTTAGACGGCCTCCTAGGAACTGGCTCTACAGAGTCAGGAGCAGCCCAAGCCATTCGAGCAATAACCTCCATAAGGGGGTCGAAAGGCGGAGACACCCAGGAGGTGGAGGGCCGAGATCCAAACGCCTCTAGGTATACCGACTCATCCTCAGAGGGATTATTGGAGGGCCAGTTTCCCCTCTGTTTAAGGAGTTCTAGGATGTCTGAAAAGGAGACATCCTCAGAGGGGGATCTTGGGGATCCCTCCAACTCATCTAAGTCGGTATCTGAAGTGATAGACTCAGGGGAGTCTACGTGTTTCCTCTTACAAATCCTCTTGCGTGGAGGATCCCCTGACTGATCAGGAGAATCCTCGGAAGAGGGGGTTCTTCCCAGTGGGGAAACCTGAGGCGGAGGATCTCTGGGTCCGGGAGCAAGAGAGATGGCAGAGATATCGACAGGCACCATAGAGGGAGGAGCTAAGGGAACAGACTGCTGGCTGAGTCCAGTGGCCAGCACACTCATCACCTCGAAGGCTCCCCTCCCAGGGAGGTCCAAGAGAACTCGTTCCGAAGAAACCGGAACTCCAGGGCCCACCGAAAGGGAAGGCTCCGAGGCAGATGTCGGAGCAGAGCTCACCAAGGCCGAGGCTCCAAGGGGAAGAGTGGGGTCGGACAAGGGTCCGATGCCACTCACCCCCTCGGAGGAGACCAGGGAAGCCCAACCACCGAATCCCTCTAAGGAAGGTCTCGAAGAGGAGATAAGAGTAGATGCTGAGGGAGCAGAAGGGGGGGGGGGTATCTGCCCCTCAGTCATAGCAGAAACTATTCCCGAAGACTCCAGCTCCAAACTCTGAGGTAGAGTCGAAGGAGGAACTACAAGAGGGTGTGGACTAATAGTCGTCTGTTGAGAGGGACTATGTAGCATCTGGGCCAGTGCCTGTGATTTCAATAATCTACTGACCACCCTCTCTAAATCATGGTCAGAAATCCTGGATGACCTAGATGATCGGCTCCGATGGCTCCATTCCGAGAGTAGAGGTGAGGCCGGAGCCGAGAGTATCGGTTCCAAGGAAGGGGACCTGGACCTCTTCCTCGAAGGAACCATCGGAGCCGACGAAACCATAGATGCAGTCGGAGCCGAGGACTTTTCGGCACAGACAGAAGGTCTCGATGCATCGGCTCCGGCCGGAGTCGATACAGACATAAAAGTAAGGGTGTCGGAGCAGGTCGGCGCCGACACCGAAGCCTGAGCCACATGGTGGTCGGAGCCAGTCGGAACCGACACCGATGTGACTGAACCAGTATTGGCACAGATAGCCATCGGTGCCGAAGGTTTATGCAAACCAGGATCGGCTCCAGCCGGAGCCGATCTCGACTCAGAAAGAGTCGGAACCGAGGCCGCAGGCTTAGACACAGAAGCCTGGGCCTTGGAAGACTTAGAAGTCTTGCTCGGAGCCGACTTAGCCGGAGAGCCCTCCGGTTTAAGAAGACCCCTTAAAATCAATTTATTTCTCCTTTCCTGCAGGACTCTCTGGCTAAAGGAATGACAAATCGCACAGGAGTCCTGCAGGTGGAGAGGTCCCAGGCAGTATAAGCAAGAAGTGTGACCATCTGTCAGAGACATATTCTGACAGCACGAGTCACACTTCTTAAAGCCTGAGACCCTTTCTTTGGACATAGTTGCAGAGAACACACACAACTCAGTCCCAAAGAACAAGTTATCCCAAAAAAAAAATATTGAGAACTAACCTCTCACACACACACACACCCTAACAAGGGGGTGGATGGGAGGGGAGAAGGCCTGACTAAAAAATTTAAGGAGTAAGGGAAATTTTAGTTAGAAAGGGGCTTAATATAAACTAAAAACGTTAAATATAAAGTTTAAAGTGAAAAAAGGGGCTAAGATAGTTTTATATAAAACACTTACTAGGAGCTGGCAAAAGGAGGACCTCATCAGCGAAGCGGCAAACGAGATCTGGGTACTTACCGCCTTGCATCATGGGATATGGGGCTGCCTCGAGCTGGTAAAAGTGACTCTCGAGCTTAGCAAAGTGCCGAGTCGGAGCCGAGGATCGGCTCCGAACCCATCAAGCAAGAATGAAGGCGAGATTGACAACTTAACATTTGTAGGTTTATTTATAATTAATTCATTAAATCATTACCAATTCTATTGCTTAATCTCAACCTAAAACAGTCTCGCCCTACCAGGGACGGATTTTCTCTCTGCTATGTACTATACTTTCCATAATCCAATTTTCTTGTATTCCCTCCATGCAAAATGGTCCAGCTAACCTGCAAAGGGCTAGGAGCTACTTGTTTAATGTTTACTTACAAAGAGCGTACTTGACAAAAAAGTCCTTTTCTGCAAATGTTCAGTTTACCCAACCTCCAAAAGGGCTAGTAAACTTTTGTTTAAATGTCAACTTACTAAAAGCTTAATACATAATGTATTATATTTCTGTAAATGTTTTAATTGTTCTGTACAAATATTTGTTATTATTTTGTAACATGTAATATGCAACTTGCAATATTTGGAGATTTTCTCCCTGGGCCTCCACTGAAAACAGGCTCTTTATGGCCCAGTGGACTTCCCTGGTCATCAAACTTAAATAAATAAATAAATAAATTTACCAAAGAAAGAAAATTTATTTTCAGATTACGAGTCAGGTAGCATAATGTTGTATACAGTAGTTAGCAATACAGATGTAAAGTAACTTCAAAAGTAGGCCCCTGTAGACTTTCGTCAGGGACCTCAGGGGCAACTGTAAGATTAGGGACTTAAGTAGTTATTAGGCATTAGACAGACTAAAAGGTAAAATCTGTTTCATTTAAAAGACAGTTAAGCAGAAAAGAAAATACCTTGCTGGTTAAGCATGAGAGAGATAACAGTTCCCAAGGGAAGGCTACAGACTGTTCCTTTTTTGTTCTCTTTCTCAAAGGAAGAATCAAGGAGATGTTAGATAACGGGACAGCTAGGCCCCTAAAAGACTGCAAAAGAAGATGCCTGAGAACCAAGGCTAAGAAGGTGTGTAAAGCATTACAGAGTTTTGGTGTTATTAAAATATACTTCAGATACAGTTAGGGAAGTCAGTCAGTCAGTTATAGTTTGACCTAACATACAGAAAAGATTAAGCTACAATACAGACACTCGAGCCTGAGTACAGAAGATAGGTCAAATAAAGACCGTTTCAGTTTACATTATTCAGGACAATCAGAATAACCTGCAGAAACTTTGGATATATTTATTACTAACCAGCATTTCAGCACTTCTACAGACTGTTATTGTTTAACAGCACTGTTAATTAAGACAGTATTCGGATATTGTGAACATCTAATAAAGTCTTATTAAATGAACTACAGTGTTTGGAGAATTCATTCTGACAAGTACACAAGATGTGGCCCACAAAGGAGAGAATGGCACCTGTTCAGCTCAAGTTTGAGTAATTAACAAATAAAGACTTAAGTTTCAGCCTCATTTCAGTTGTTTCCAGTTAATTACAGTACAGTACAATCTAATCAATTCTTTCAGTATCACTAGCGTGGCTAGTTTTTTCTTATAGTCTTTACTAACTGGTTTTAATGAGGAATGATACCTGCCTACTGCCCTACTGATGGGACAGTTGTGTCAGTGCAGATGGCTTTCTGCAACAGGAAGTGGAGACTGACTGGACATTGTCAGTGGCTTTTGTCCCCAATAGATATTGTGGCACTGCTTTGTGGAGAGAGAGGCAAAGCACTCTGCTTCATTGGTACATGGTGTGTGTGTGCACAGAGGTGGGAAAAGCCTCAAAGTTGACTGGTATGCTGTATGGGTGTGGGTGGCTGTTTGTTTGCAGGGAGTGAAGGTGTGCTTTTGTAAGTGGGGTGTGAATATTATGCTTTGTGAAATGGAAATTAAGAGTAAAATTGTGCTCAATATGGTTCCTAGCAATTTTATCATTGCTTGATTGAGACATATACGTTGCCCCATGACTGTCAGTACATTGAGTGCAATGTTTGGGATATGGTGTCACAGGTACAGCTGCAGGTACTGTTTCAATACTTGCATGTTATGAAGTATGTACATGCCTGTCTGATTTGGGGTAGTTGCAATGGAAAACAGATTAGGAGTGTTGGATCCCTTATCAGTGTACCCCACAAGTGTCCCTAACTTTGACTTATACTTTTGGTCTGACATACTACAATCCACAATGCTTTTTGAAAAAGGAGATAGATTCTCATGAGCAAATGACATCCGTTGCAAATAAAAACATCCATTTCTCTTTAGAAAATGAAAGCTGCTTCATCTAACCTTATTTTCTGAGCTCACTAAATCAGTAGTATTGCTGTTTTGAAAACTACCTCATATGGAAGTTTTCGTCATGATTCAGTTGTTGAGAGGATGAGGGACATGCTTTATGTAGCTGGTCTTAGTTGTATGCTTGCAGCATTAGCAATAGAAATTACAGGGTCACAGCAGAGGCTTGGGAAGTCATCATTAAGAAGGAACTGGGAACTGCTTCATTGTAATGTAAAGTTTGGCATTAAATACCATAGTTCATGTTATGCTATAACAAAATATCTTTGCAAAGATAACCACATGAATAGCCAGAATGCAATTCAAATTGAATATTTTACTGTGCACATTTTAAGAAATTAATATATTAGCCTAAACTCTGGATTGATATGTGTGTCTTTTTTGAGAAATAATTCTTGGGAAATGCTATTCAGAAGTGAGAGAACAGTTTTGGTGGCACACCAGACTGTGGTTTGTTTGATGTCTACTGTCATGTAAAGCTGATAAATTAGTTGAATCTAGCCAAGCTGGAAATGTGAGACTCTAGATCACTGAAGGAGGGAGAGGAACTTGGCCAGGAACTGAAACTTTCAAAACTGCTCTTTGTAAAGAGTCTTTTTATCCGAGTGATTTGTTGACATTTTTGCAAGCTTTTTTCAGAGAATGTGTAGTACATCAGTAGGAACAACATTTGTAAAACTCTGTGCAGACTAGTCAAAGACACAAGATCTGCAGACTCTCAAACTTGGCATTTTTTTCAGGTGTTCCATTCAAAGTGAATGGAAATATAGTCTCTCAAAAAAATGGCAGGGCTATTTGTTCTCAAAATCAGTGCTCTCAGTGTATTATGGAGCAAATTTAGCTTTCCAAAGGAAAAGAAGTCTCCTGTTTGCCCACGCTACGCTTTGCCTCACTCCGGTACCCTACCCTATGCCCATTCCCACCCACCCCCGCATGCATTACATTTATAGCTAACCAAACTCCTCCCACCCTCCACGCCTCATCCCTATTCGTATACCTACTTTGCATCTACTATATCCAGCCTATCACCAACTCCCTGCTTACTCACCAACTTTTCATATTACATCTACCAGTCCTTTAACCTGAACAACCAATCCACTAGCTACAACTTTCAATCCTCCCCATACCTCTCCTGTCTCCCCCCACACACTATACTGCTATTCTTATCCAGTCTTCAAATATAGACTTCTCTCCAACTTTATCTACATCCTTCATAAATTCACTCACCTATTAGCATTTACTTATACTATCTAACACTACTGCCTTATCTGTTAGATCACTCACTCATTTCTTCTAACACTATTCCACCACCCTTCAATTTCTCTCACCCGTCTTCACTGAGAACTCTCAACAAACTACTACATCTAGTCCCCTCTCTCTCAATTTCTCTCACCCCTCATTACTCATAACTCTCAATACATTACTTCAACTAAACCTACTTCAAATTCTCTCTCACCTCAGCAGTCAAAACACTCAACACACTTCTTTTTCTTCTTTTGGCTTTTCCCGGTTAGGGGTCGCCACAGCAGATCACTTGTCTGCTCATGATTGGCAGTGGAGTTTTACAGTGTTGAGTTGCCAGCCCGGCACCCAACCTTCCACGGAAGGCACACACATGCACGTACTCACACCTAGGGCCAATTTAGAGTGTCCAAACCACCTACAGCATGTCTTTGGATGTAGGAGGAAACTGGAGCACCCGGAGGAAACCCACGCGACCACAGGGAGGAGAATCGAACCGGAGAACCTCTTGCTGTGAGGTGGCAACGCTAACCGCTGGACCACTGTGGCCTCCCCAAAACACTCAACACACTACCTCAATCAAACTACAACACTCCACCTTCACTCGTCTCCAACCAATATTTTCATCAACCTTACCACCGCTTCTCATTATTTTTCTCCCCCACCATGAATCTGTCTCTTCACTGCTCCACATCTTTTGCTTCTTTCTTTCCTCACCTTATATCACATCCCTATTTATCCCTCTCATATCCCCTACCTCCATTCACCACACTCTATACTCCCAAACCTCCTATTCTTTTACCATATCATCATCAATACTTCTTACCTTCAACCCAGTCTTTCCTAAAATCAAAATTCCCCCCACCCCATTTTCACCCCAAAAATCAAAACTAAACACCACTACTTCAACCCAATTCCATTAGTGACCACTCTCCCATCCTTTTCCAAAGAATCACTCATCACCTACCAAGGCCATATAAATTAAAATACTGCCCTAGCCTATCCAACTTCAGCCCTGACACCCTAAATACCACACACTTACATTAACTGGTCCTTCCTATCATATTTTCCACTTAACGATGTAGTGCAAAAATGTAACAACATTTTCTTAAGCATCCTTAACTCTCTCTGCTCCTCTTAGAAAAATAAAAGTTAAATCTCTACGGTCTTCCTGGCTATCCCCATCTACTCATGCTCTTATGCAAAAAACAATGGACTAAAACAAAATCTTCCATCCATCTTCAAACCTACAAAAAACTATGTAACCTCACCAAAACACAAATTACTCTCGACAAGAAAAGCTTTTATCTCAACCCCTAAACAACCCATAGTAATAACCCCCCAAAATTTTGGAACTCTATTAACCAAATCCTGCACCCTGGTAATCCTTCAGCTCCAAACCTTTGTCCAAACAACACCCCCACTGAAACCGCTAACATATTCAACTCCCATTTCATTGACGCTATCAGCAAACTAGCACAAACCCTTAGCTCCCCAAAGCCCACAGATCCCTCCACACCATCTAAGCAGACCCCAAACTCCCACACCCACATCTCCTGCTAACAATAACTCTTTTTAAGCCAGTTTCTACTACCTATATAAAACACCTCCTTCTCAAGCTCATACCTTGCTCTCCTTCTGCTGACAACATTCTTCTTTTCTTCCTCAAACTGGCAACTAACTCCTTAGCTTACCCAATATCTATTCTTATAAACTGATCTATTAAAGAATCCACTGTTCCCTTGATCTGGTAACAATTTTATACCATATATCTTCATAAGGGTGGCAATTCCACAAAACTATCTAACTTCCAGCCTATAGCAATTCTGTCCTCCGCTCCAAAATACTTAAAATATGTGTACACAGGCAAATCATGAGCTACTTACTCAAAAAAAACCTAATTACTAACAAACACAGATTTTGTCCTTATCACAACACTACTACTGCAAATCATCTCTTTCATAAACTCAATCTCCCTTGCCAGAGACAATAACAAACTTACCTCTTGTCTCTTTCTTGACCTATCTAAGGCATTCAATACCATCTCTCTTTCTATGTTACTCTCCAAACTCTCTGACCTCAACCTATCTAATACCACTATTTCCTGGTACTCAAGCTTTCTCACTAATAGACAGCAATCAGTTAAATGGCTCTCCTCAATGTCTCCCTTTCTTCCCATCAAGACAGGTGTTCCTCAAGGGTTAATTCTTGGTCCCTTATTATTCAATATCTTCATTAATTACTTACGTTCTTCCTGTCCTGACTCCTCTTTTATACAACATGCAAATGGCTCCACAGTCATTCCTACCTCAGACTCCCTCTCTGCCCTTCATTTCCTCAAACAAATCTCCTCTAACTCTACTGAACAATGGCTCTCAAATAACCAACTCATCCTAAAAAGAATAAGCTTCTTTTCTTACATAAATCTCTCTCACATCTCAAACCTACCTTCTCCAAAACATCCCTTGACAACACGGTCATTAATTCTGAAACACCAAACTGCTCAGAGTCATCATAGATGAGCAACTCAAATATGACCTACATGTCTACCACTGCCTCAAAAAACACATTAAAAACTGGGGCTTCTATATAGAAATAAAATTTCTCACAAAAGACTCCAGACTTACTCTTGCCCAAGCCTTCTTTCTTCCTAGTCTTCTCTACAATTCACAAATACTAACTAAACTACAAGCCTCTCTCCTTTCCAAACTGGAATTCACCTATAACAAAGTTGCTAGATTTGCTGCTAACTATACCTCAAAGACGCACCACTGCCAATCCCTCAGTCTAGCTAGAGTTCCCCCACCAACTTCTCTACTCCCAACTCCTTATTAATCATTCTAACTTAAACAAATGCTCTGCCTATCCTATCTCCCCACTTATCCCATGCTATACCCATTCCAGAACTCTCAGATGTTCAAAACGACAACTGCTGGAAATATACAAACCCATAAAAACGATAGGCCAAAATCTTTACAGCTACACACATGCCCTAGCCTGGAACAAACTACCATTGCACATAAGAAACGTAGCTCATGCACAAAAATTAAAAAAAAAAAACAATAAAAAAACTTGCGTCAGACCTGGACCTGTCACTGTACTCAGCTAAAACAAACCACCCTCCCTAATTCCATTTCTCTCTCCCAATCCGTTTGATCTGCAGTCACTTTACTAGTATCCACCATACCCTCCTTATTACTCTGAATAATACTCTCATTATTCACATAGCTACAAACTCTTACTACAATTCTATAAACTGTAAACCTAGACAGAACACTATGCTGTCTCTCATCTTATCAGCCCTCTCAAAATATAACTATCTCTAACTTCTTCTCATAATTTTTATACATAATCACTTGAATGTGAGCTATTAAACCTTATCTGTACTCCTATTCCATCTGGCTTGCGTACTTTTGTGAATTTAATCTCATTGTATATTTTTACTAGGCCTGTGAGTACTTTCACTTTTCTGCACAGCTCAATTGTGTGATTACTCATCCTGACACCTGATACATAAATTTCTTTCTATGAACTACATAAATTGAAATTATGCATTTTTTATTTCTTTGTGAGCTTATGAAGTATTACTCTGCAATTGTTTCTTCTGTAGAGCTTTTCTCTCCTCCACTGAAAAAGGGCACTAGCCCAGTTGGACTTTCCCGATCAATAAATGTCAAATAAAATAAATACATAACTAAATCAGGATGTATGCCCCCATGAGGACAGACAATGATAAAAAAAATTCAGAATGAGTACTTATTTTATTTCAGGCAGCTTTGGGAGGTGAAGTAATTCATGACAAGACAAAAATATATGTTTTTTCATAATTTGCCCATAGTGGTCCTTTAAGTGGAATCAGTGCTGGTGGGTCAGGTTTTTGGGAATATTGTGTACAAATTCAAAAGACTGAGGAACTATATACATCCTAACTGCCTTTTAGGGATAGCTGGTCATTAGGATAATTGTAGGCAGTAAGACACACATCCTCTAAAGCAGACAGGACAGGAGGAACGGATGTAAGTTAAAAAAAATATTTCTGTAACAACTCCTAGTATATTCTGTGGGACTGAGAAACCTCAGTGTTCTGCCACTGAAAACAATGACAATTTCTAGCAATAGTCTCACTCACAGAAAGAGAACCCCCCCCCCACACACACACACACACACAGGGAGAATCAGAAACTGAGTTCTCAGAGTCTGAATCAGAAACCTCAGGACAAAACCTGAATCTGTCTCTCCATCTTCCTGTTTAGATTCAGAATCTTGAATCTCTTCAGGAAAAGAGGAATCCCCATTTCTTTTACCATAAACTACTTTACAAGAAGGAGCAATAAAAAAAGGTTATGCATTTACCATAATGTTCCATTTGTGTTGTCCATTTTTATAATTCCTCAACTGATGGGTTCGGATCAGTCACAGCCATTGCTAAAGCTTGTGGCAACCTAAAATCCTTGAGCTATTCCTTACCCATAACGCAACAACCCTAAGTTACCTCAGATTTTGTTTGCTGATTTTACTAGCAAAGACTATATTTACTATGCATAAACAAAAGAGGTGTAACAATTGCAAGCACTCAATTTAAAGAGAGAGTATATCTGGAGCTCAATATAAAAGACAGTGATGTTCCTCTAAGAATTTAGTCCTCTAGAAGTTCATATATAGAAAAAATGGTTTTGGTTTGGTGGGCAGGAAATTGAGGAAGAATGAAAACTGACACACAGATGGAACGTTATGGTAAGTACATAACTTTTTTAGTTGATGCTGTCAATTTTCATTCTTTCCTCTACTGATGGGACAGAGTCCCAGCTACCTAAATTCCAGGATGGACTCTAAGAAAGGATATTCCTGAGCACAGTTGAACCAAATGATGCACTACCCCTGCAGAACAGATCTAATTTGCAATGAGTAACAAAGGTATGGAGGAGTAGCCCAAGTTGCTGCTAAACATACGTCTTCCATGGATGCTCTGGAGAGGAAAACTGTAGAAGTTGCCATTGATCTAGTTGAATGAGCCTTTACTGGTTGCGGTAAGGCAATGGCCATTTTTTTTTTTTTTTTTTTTTTTTTTTTTTTTATAAATGAGGGAAATGCAATCAATTATCCATCTGGTTAGAGTTACTTTGGCACCCAGTTTACCCAATTTCAGGTCTGCAAAGGAAATAAATAACTGGTGTGTTTTTCTTATGTCTTTTGTTCTATGAAAGTAAAGACATAATTGTCTTTGAACATCTAATAAATGCAACCTATATTCTCCTTTGTTAGGAACTTCAGGGAAGAAAACTGGCAAATTGATTGATTGATATTAGATTCAGACACTACCTTGGGAAGAAAGGATGCATTGGTTTGTAACGTAACTCTATCCTTGTGAAAAATCAAGTAAGGAGGTTTTGAAGATAATGCTTGAATTTCTAAAATGAGTCTGGCAGATGTAAAGGCTACTTGATAAAAACGTTTTCCAAGTTAGATATTTAAGTTCACACTTAGCTGCTGGCTCAAAGGGAGAATGTATAAATGCCTGCAGCACCAGGTTGAAGTCCCAAGGGGGAGTGGGGTCTTTAAATGGAGGCCTTAAAAGTAGAATGCTTTGCATGAAAGCTCTGGACAGCTTACGAGAAACAACTGAGGAACCTTCAAATCCAACATGGACTTAGATATCGTTGCCAGCTGAACTTTTATGGTTGAGGAACTAATCCTTTCTTTAAAAAGCAGGGCCAAAAACTCAAGAATGTCATGTATAAGAGCCGAAAAAGGTTCAATAATATTTTGATGACCCCCAGTACACAAATCTTTCAACTTACTGGAAATAGAGTTTACATGCTGAAGGTTTGTGGGAAGATAAAAGTATATGCCAGACAGGAGAAGAGAGCATAGGTTGTCATCATCAATGGAACTGAAGAAGGCAGGCCATCAGCCTGAGGTTTGATATGTCTGGATGGCTCACACCTGTCGGGTGAGACAGGAGGTCTGGAGTCAGATCCAGAATCCAAGGCAAGTGAAGTGAGTCAGCCCAAAGGAAGGGGAACCAAATCTGTCAAGACCACTAAGGTGCAATGAGTATGACTCTGCTCTTCAACATGGCAGCTTTCTGTAGGAATTTGACAATCAATGGAATTGGTAGATGAGCATAACAAGACCTGGGGGCCAATCTGGAAGAAGAGCATTCCTTGCTGATTCCCCTTGATGGGGGATTAGGGTAAAGTAGCTAATGCATTTGTTATTTTTGGGAGAAGCAAAAAAATCATAGCAAGGTTGGCCCCATTGATGAAATATCATCCTTGCCACTTTCTTGTCAATAAACCACTCGTAAAATAGGAGAAAGCATCTGCTCAGTTTGTTTGCTATCACAACGGACTTCCCCAAAATGTGCACTGCTATGAGAAAGTGGATGGAGAAGATCATCCATTGCCACACTCCAAGGGCTTCTCGACACAAGGGATAAGATCTGGTCCCTCTGATTTTTGATGTACCAAACTACTGACATAATGTCCATTTGAAATGCAATCTTCCCCAAAGGGAGACCATCTTGGAAGGCCTGCAACGCTAACAGCATATGCAAGTTGGCCTCTTCAGATGACCAAGTGCTTTGGACCGTTTTTCCCAGAAAACACCCCCCCCACCCCACCCCACTCCATCTGGGAAGTGTCCGTGGTCAGTAGACCTCTAGGCTGTGGAGGGGATGAACGGATGGCCTTGTAGAATCTGATCTGACTGAATCCACCACTTGATGTCTCTCTTGCTTGTCTGAGTGATTAGAATCAGAGTTGATGAGGGTTGGTAAAGTATCCACTGCAGAATCCCCATGTAAAACTTGGCTAAAGGTTCAAGTGTTATAGCCATAGACACTGACCCTAGAGCTTGAAGGACCAAATGGGCTGAAATCTTGGTACTGCATATTTTTTCCTGACCTGTGATTTTATAGTTTGGACTCTTGAAGGAGGTAGTGAGTAGATTAAATCCTCTTTCCAGCCCTGAAGGAGGATCGCCCTGGAGAAACAGAAGACCTCAAATCCAAAAGAACAAGCTTTTGGACTGTTGACCCTTTCCACTCTGAAAGCATTCCACCTAGGGTGGAAGCCAGAGTCAAGGTATACAAACCCAAAGCTCCAAGGTGTAGAAACAGCTCAGAAAATTTCGGAGTTGAATCACCTTAGATCCGACAGGTAAGCTTCGGTTCAAACAGGTCTCCAGATCAGACATAATCAGAGCAGTCAGGTAATATTTGGATCCAAAGATATAGTAATTTTCAGATCAGAGTCAGACTGAGTCGGTCAGTTCGGATCCAAGGGCTATGCAAGGAGATGAAGGTTTTCAGACGAGGAAGATGCAGTGGGGGTTTGGGAGAAGCATGAACATCCTGCCCCAAAGGGGTAGGAGCTGGTAAGACACCCATCTGACTCAGGGCTGAGATAATCTTCCATACCATTCTTTCCACACCTTCTTCAGTCAGACTTCTGGAAGAATGAGTGGAAACAATAGAGAGGGACTTGGGTTTGTGATGCTCCAAAAAAGCAAGAGCACTGGATCCACAGAAGGCGAGTATCTTGTTCTTGGCAAATAAATCGGGCTAGATCCTAAAGGGCTGGAAAATGTCAGATCTGGTCATTTTCTCATCAGATCCAAGGAGGTTGGATCCATCATTTTACTCTATCTTCTTTGAATCTGAGGGTGAAGTCAGAAACAGCTTAGATCTTTTTTTAGAATTAGGATCCAAGGGTGAGGTCAGATCTCACTTGCATCTTCTCCTAGATTTAGGATCCGAGGGTGAGGTTGGATCCAACATCTCTTTCAAATAGTCTCCGAGACCTGAGAGGGTGAAGTGGATGATCTTGGAGAAGACGACTTAGAGAATGCTTTTAGGAGATTGAGCCCCAGATATTGTCTTTCCGAAAGTTAAAAGGAGCAAACCTTTCAAAATCAATTTGTTCTTCCTCTCTACTAAGGCCCATGTGGTTAAAGCCATGACAAATCACACAATCTTCCTGTAAATGACCAAGTCAGTAAACACAAAGTATGGGCATCAGACATGGGAAGCTTGTACCCATAATTACCACATCTTTTTAAACCCAGCAGGGCACTTTTCCATCATAATCACAACCAACAGAAACTATCCAACAGTAATACCACAACAACTAAAGAAACTAGACTTTTTGGAAGACAGCAATCAAAAGAAATACCACAAAAGGTAATTAAAAGCCACACTAATTGTAGAGAAGAAAAACTATTACTATTAAAAGTATTGCACAGGACATACACTGTAAGAAAATTCAAAGGGAGAAAAAAAGCTAAAAAAAAACATATTCTGAAGTTGCTAAGTAAGCGAAAGGGTAAAGGACCAGAAAAGGTTTTAAAGAAGAAGAAAACTTTGAAAAGGGGCATTTAAGTATAAAAGCAATACATTTACAAATGCTCTACATCTATTGAGACCCAAGTCTTTCATGTAAAGTGGCAAATGAGATCTAAGGTAACTTAGAATTGGTGCATTATGTGTAAGGGGAAGCTCAAGAGCTTTAGGTTGCCATAAGCTTTAGCAACAGCTGAGAAGGATCTGAACCTATCAGTTGAGGAGAGAATGAAAACTGACATCGAATCCTGAATTAAACCCTGAGCCAGTTCCAGTAAACTGATCCTATCCAAAGAAATTTGAGGAGGAGTACATACATGCTTGGTTTTCTGTTTCTTTTTGACAGGATAAATGGGACCAACAGCAGCTGCTTGGCCAGGGATGGGCACAGCATTATGACAACATTGAAACCTTCCCTGTTCCCTCTCTCAGGACTGATAACAGTGGCTCTCTCTTGGACTCTTAACAGCTACAGAGGATGTTGGTAACCCCTAGTCCATAATGGTTGTAGGTGCTACACCAGGGTAGCCAAGGAAAAAGATGAGCTGTCTGAGGTGCAACAGATACATGGCCACAGTAGAGTCACCCACCTGAGGCAAATTGCTAGCCTGCTGTGGTAGAAAAGGCTGTTTCCTTAACTTTTTCTTCTTGTGGATGGATGAAGGCCAATAGTGAGACCAGTAGTCTGTTTGGTCAAGCCTTAAATAGTGCCTCTTTTCTGGGTAAGACAAGTAGCAAACTACCAGTCCACAAAAAATACTTTTTTTTCAGTAAAAGTACTTTAAAATACTATGACAGCCCCAAAATAGAAAAAATAAACACAATTTCTCCAAATAAATATGTTTTCAGCTAATAATCCTAGCTTTAAAGTAACTTTGCTGAAAAGAAAAGAAATAAAACATTAACACAATTTAAGAAAAATGGAAGTTTTTTCCCCAAAGGGAACTTATATGCCTAGCACAGAGAAGAAAAAGCCAACTGTTGATCCTCAAAAGTTCTAGTGGAGTGTTCTGTTCATCAGCAGTAAAGCTCTGAAGGGCTTCATGCCCAAATTTGCCTTTTAGTCAGCTCAGCTTAAGGTGTTTGACAGTTTGGGCACATGGAAGGTGCTCTGAATCTTTTGAAGCTGGCCAGCTATTATATGCTTGGCAGGATATAACCCATACAGCTAAGGCTACTGCAGTAGTGATGAATATTAAGCACATCTGGGTCTTCTATAGTCATGTTTACAGAGCACAACAAACCAGATTCCCTTTCCAGGTCCAAAACTAGCTTTGCTAGGACCATTCTCCAGGGGCACCTAGAGTCACAGTTTACTGGCTTCCTCTCTTTGGTAGTTTTCTAAGCTATGGTAGCCTAACAATTTACTCTAGGCCCCCTATTTGCTTGTTTTGTTTTTCTTTTGTGTTGTCAGGGTATGGATGTTTTACCCTTTTATTCACAGTTTACTGCTGAGTTTGTTTCCTAGCACTGTTCTAGCAGGGTTCTCACCTCCCTCCTGGACATAAAAAAACAACACTGATGTTTTTTGCACTCCAACAGTCTTTCTATGGGGCTCTGCTCAAGCTCCTGAATGCTGGAGCATGTGGAAGGCACTCTTCAGTTTTGAAAGCTGGCCAGTACTCAGATGTAGGTCCCATTTACCTTTAGCTACTGCAACAATGATCCATGCATTAACATTAAATGGTACCTCAAATACCAGATTAAAGGAACTAAACCTTCATCAGCAGATAAGTAAGATGCATTGGTATGGCAGATTCATATCCCAACATACCCCTCACATCTGAACCAAACAACCACTACATGTCAAGCAGGGTAGCACCCTTTCTAACTTCAAGGCAAACCTAGATAATTGGATGAGCAGTTTCAAATTCTTTCTCGCTCTCCTGATCTATCTTGTTTTGCCCTCCTTGAGGGGGGAATGTTTGAATATGGATTTTTAGCTAGGCTTGTCCCTATAGACTAAAGAAGGCTACTTAATCATTTTTCTCTGTAAGGGTAGGGGAATGTACTACAAGAAAAAAACAGATATTATGGTATGGCACTGTGCAGTGCTATGTGCTGTAGATCTAACAAACAAAAACAAAATAACAAAAATAATAACAACAACAACAACACAGGCTGGCCAAAAGGGAAAGCTAACCAAGCAGGATGAGACCAAGCGAAAGTTTGGACTGCAGGCTAAAGACATCAAACCCCATCAGGGACTGCTAACAGAATATAGGCTCAGAGAAAAGGATAAATGAATGCTAAATTAAAGACCAGCTTTAGTT
Source organism: Protopterus annectens (assembly GCF_019279795.1). Taxonomy (NCBI): domain Eukaryota; kingdom Metazoa; phylum Chordata; order Ceratodontiformes; family Protopteridae; genus Protopterus; species Protopterus annectens. Next base: position 1,073,845,155 of record NC_056728.1, on the reverse strand, counting down.
AATGTTTTTAGTTGAGTCTTGAACAGAAGATGCTGTTAAAATTGGATAAATAGTATAGGGCATATAAAATCTTGCAATGATAACTACAAAAAGTCACTCAGAAGAGGTTAGAAAAGACTGGGAAGAGATACTGGAAAGGCAATTTACAATGGAATAGCTGGAAGACATCTGTATGAGTCTCAAGTATACAACAAAATCCAGGTTTAGAATTATTGATGGAAGTTGATGAAAGTCTTTGCTTAGATATTTTTATACCTCAAACAGACCTCAGATAATTCTTCCTTGAGTAGACTGCAAATGCTGCAGGTGTGATGGTAAAAGAGAGAGACAGACCACTGGGAAACAAAAGTTATGTACTCACTATAATGACTGATCCTTCCATCCTAGTCCATCTAATACGACATGGGTCCTCGAGCCCCAGCTCAGAACCAATCCAGCAAATTTAGTTCTCCAGCCTCAGCACTTTATATTTATTTTACCCACAATGCTCTACTTATCCCTGAAAAGCACAGAAGAGGAATCAAACTGACACCGAAACTTACAATACCAGAGTGAGCAAGATCCATTTTGGTTCCTGTTAGAGGTCTGGTGAGGTGTTTCCAACTTCACTCCTACCGTAGAGATGGTCTTACCATCCTGCTCATTCTTCTACATCCTTTTCTTCACTATGGAAATAAACAAGGGCAGTTTCTTTGTGGGAGAGTTTGTGAAGGATACTTAAAAGCTGTTTACAGTCACACAAATGCAGTCACTCATGGTGCCTTACGGCAATGCCCACTCTGGCTGCCCTTGTCTCTTCATCTGCTGCATTATGTAACAGGAACATGGACAGGTCGATGATACTGAACACTGTCAACAGAGTGGCTTGAAGTTGCTTTTGCAACATTGGCTTAATGGAGTTCCTCAGAGTGGATAATGCTTGCTGAGCGAGATTCTTGTGGAACCTAGTTATATCAGCGGAGTAGTTTCATGGCCCATATAGTAAAGGAGCAGGAAGCATATGCAAACTTCCCCAATCTATCCATAGCCTAGAACTCCTTTATTGGGTGGATATATAGATGAAGAGTCATCATACAACTCTTTTTTGGTGGCTGTTACAATTATGATGGAGTCTATTAAGGAAGTCTTGGCTGAAAAGGGCTTAAACGTAAAGAGGGTGTAGTATATTCTCAGGCTTCCTTGGAACTGACTCATTTGTGACGTTCTTGCCATGATTTCCTCACCACTAAATCCACCAACTTGTTAGTGGAAGGGACCACCCAGGACACAGGAGGAGTCATTCCAAATGCGTCAAACAATACTGCTTCATCCTGAAAGGGGGTTCAGTTGGCCAATATCCCCTCGGTCTAATGTATTCCAGGATCTATTTAAAGAAAATGTTCATTGTCCCAACATCACACAGAAAGGATGGGGCATGTATAAGTGTGGGAACTGTAACATATGTAGATAGATTTCTGAAGGTCCCTTGGTTAATTTAAAACATTTGCCTTGCACTTAGTTCCAGGGTACTTTAATTGTAAGAGTAAAGGAGTTGTACACATTGGTAAATGTGCATACTGTAGTGCATTCTAAATTGATATGACTACAAGAGCCCTATGCACTAGAATAAAAGTTTTAAAAAAAAAAAAAGAACATTTTTTATTTTGGGTGGGAATTTCAAAA